>NW_011888817.1:9375386-9384132 GCF_000151845.1 Pteropus vampyrus
TGACCGTAATTTGAAAGTTCTCTGATCAATATTAAGTACTTTCACTTCCTAAAGAGGAAAAAATATTTTAATTAAAAAAAATGTTCATTATAGTCTATCTATTAAAAACACATCTAGGTTATCACCTTTTTTAGATAACACCATACAACTTCAATGATGGAAAGAAAATTAAAATGTTAACTAAAATAGAACAAATTAAATATATTTCAGGAAATGTTTTTTTTTCTTACATATTTAAGGGAAGTATACTTGAAAATGTATAATCTAAAAATGAGTCAAAAGAATTTTTCTGTAAGATAGAGGAGGATGATATACGATTTCAAGGATTCTCAGCATTTTTTTCCCCCCTTAGCTTTTTCAAGGTATAATTGACAGAACATCGGCCTATTTTTATATAATACTATAGGTACTGGAACTCTGTAGTATGAATGACCTAGTTAGAAGATATGTAGTGGACCTGGTAAGGGAGAGAATGGAGGAATTATGGAAGCAAGGAGGGCCATGTGTACCAGATAACAACTATGTTAGATATTCCCTTCTAGAGGTTGATGGCAACAAGCAATCTTCAGTTGGCTCTTCCATTTTCACATTAAGGAAAACTAAAAGCACTAATTTTTTAATTTAGGCCAACATGAGAGCTGCTAAATTCAAACAGGACAAAAGAAACATACAAATGGACATAAATATAGCTCAAATTCGGGAGACATAAAAAGTGTGGATGAAGATAGTAAGTACATTCTTATCACACAATCCTGATTGGTGAAAAGTATATGATAAGAGATCTAAATACAAATGGCATGTACATAGGCAAACCCAGGTTAACCAAGAGGAATGGTTATTATAATCTCTGCAAATCAATACCATTTTATATATCTGTATGGCTTCGTTTCGTATCACAAGTTCTACTTTAAATCACTGGTTCTATTTTAAATTGTGAACTAAGAATCCATTTGCTCAGTAAAAAAGAAAAACCTTTGCTTACCCGGGGTATGAAGAATTCATCAGCACTGAACTTATAAAGCCACTCATCCAAAAAGTGAAAGAGAAGAGATTGTAAGTCATCTCCTACACAGCATCAAAAAGAACCATAATAGTATTATATTGAATAATCTTGTCTCTAAAAACTTATTTGAATTTAAAAGTGCAATAAATTTCTTAGGCAAGTTCAAAGAGGAAAAACAGGCTGATAATTTTGTTGTTGTTATGAAAATATACTGAAATTATGCAGAATACTGTACATTTGTGTAACAATTTCTTCCTTGTGAATAAATTGGTTACCTTGGGTTTCTACTTCTGTTGTTTGGAGGGGCTCCACAGTCCCGGTATCTGTCATGTAACCAAACATGGCCATTGCACACTGTTCGAATGCTTCTTCCAGAGTATCTCCCCATGCATGTAACCTAAAGAAATACATTTATGCCCTGTGTAATATAATTAACTGCAAGATACAAACCTGACAGCGAAGTCAAAATCAAATCAATGTAATAAATACAACAGAACCAAAAAACTCAAATCAATTTCATGGCACTAAAAGTGGGTGCTTTTAAACCATCATTTTCATGTTCTAAAGGAATCAAAATGGAGAAAAAAATAAAACTAGAGACATCAAGATTAAACCATCATCAGCCTTCCTATTTAAGCACATGGTTTCAAAAGCATAAACTCCAGGTATACTCACTGGACATCCGCTGTATGATCCAAATCTGAGGAAGAGAGCGAAAAACACTTATAAGTAACTAAACTTGACTTACTAATTGTAAGAACTCTATTCATTGTTAAGAACATCAGCCTTGAAGAAAGAGAAATGTGGTTTATACAAAAGTTAATTGCTTTGTTTAATTTCTTAAATTTCTTCTAAGTATCTACAGTTGTTATTGTTAATAGTGTATTAAATAAATGACTAAAGAACTAATAGTAACACAATATTACCATAGTAATGCTAAAGAATATTTATTAAGCCAAGATTTATATTTCAAGAATGACTGGAAGGCAGCAGAGCCACAGTCTTCTAGGTGACCTAAGAAGTATCTAATAAATCAGTTTCTCAATAAATGTCATTTCTAGACATTACTTTCCTCATCCAAACAAATCAATCTTTTCTGCATATCTGTGTGAGTGATCAAAATTCCAGGAACTATGTCATCATTAAAGATATAAAATTCCAGATTTCTCTGTCTCGCTTTCTCATGAATAGCTAGCCAAATTCTAGAAAAAAATAATTTTTGGTGGTTTGTTTTTTTTTTTAACAAGACTCAAATTTTTTATTTGTTGATTTCTTATAGTTGAAGTACTCCTCAATGATATCTGTGGCTGATAAAATAGTTTTAGCAAGTAAACTACAGTATGTATTATGAGCATTTCCCTGATATTCTCACAGAACACCAGTAAGTAACAACTGCTACTATATAGCAAGCTCCCATTGGATCCGTCATCTCAACATTTCAGAGTCTATTCTTCACTCGTATTGTGACTTCTATCTTCCCACTTAGGATCAAAGAATATTTGGGCTAGAAAGAAGTCTTGGAGATCATTTAATATAATTCCTTCACTTACAAGAAGACAGCTGAAATCCAGAGAGATTATGTGACTAGAATTGAGATTTTCTGATTCCCAATTTAGTGTACTTTACACCATAACACATCATCTTCTGGTGGCGCTTAAGGTTCAAACTTATCAATAATTCACTCAAAAACATTACTGAGGACTTAATACGCTGCAGGCACTAAGGGGCTCAATGACCAGCAGAGATGATGAACACGTGAAAAGGAAATGACTAATATCAACCCTAGAGAAATGAAAGCATGTGTCATATAAAAACATATATAAGAACATATATAAGAACGTTCACTTTTCCTGATGCCACAAAGTAGCGTGGAGGCGGAGGCTGGGTACATTCAAGATTCGGCTCCCCCTGTAACCCACTGCCATGGCTAAGGAAGGCACTGCTGCTGTGGGTGTAATGGATGTTAATACTGCTTTAGGAGAGATACTGACGACCTCTCATCCACCAGGGGCACATGGAATTCGTGAAGCTGCCAAAGCCTCAAACACCAAGCCCTTCTGTGTGTGCCTGCATCCAACTGTGATGAGCCTATATATGTCAAGTTGGTGGAGTCCCTTTGTGCTGAACATTGAGTCAACCTGAATAAGGTTGATGACAACAGGAAACTCGGGGAACAGGTATGCCTCTGTAAAACTGACAGACAGGAAGAACCCTGGAAAGTGGTTGGTTGCAGTTGTGTGGTGGTTAAGGACTATGGCAAAGAGTCTCAGGACAAGGATGTCATCGAGGAGTACTACAAATAGAAGAAATGAACAAATAAATGTGGCTTCTGTTTAAAAAAAAAAAAAGTTCACAGCAATTGTATTCCCCCAAATTAAAAACCCAATGTCTGTCAAGAGAAGAGATAAACTGAGGAATATAATGCAATACTACTCAGCAATAAAAAAAGCATTAACTACTGATATTTTATTAACATGAATCTCAAAAATGTTAAATGAAAACTACAGAACTCTCAGCACACAACTCCACGCCCCCCCCCCGCCCCCCGCAAAAAAAGCCTTCTGCACTAAAGGACCTGACCAAACTCGAGCATGGTTTCTAGCAGCATAAGGTGGTGTTCCTAGGACCACACACTCTACTCCCATCCCCCACTACAGTGCCTGCCTGAGAAAGCTCTACACTGCCAGAATTTACTGTTTGTTCTAGCCAACACCTGGCCATAGGGCCTTGACCTCCCTTTCTTAGAGCATTTACTAAAGAGAGCTTACACTGTGAATATTTATCTCTTACAGCTCAGAAGTATCTTTCTCAAGGACTGGAGCCATTGCTTTGAAATGTAATCATTAGGAAAGACTCTGTTTCTGTGGGAGGATAGAATCCTACTTTGATAACTGCCAGCTAGCAAACACTGCTGATCTAATCGAATTTACACTGATCGACTTTTTGTAATTTTTCACTTCTAAGTTTCTACTGAGCACCCCCCACTCTCCCTTGATCCCTCATTCTCACTTTCAAAGGCTCTAACACGTCCTCTTTCCCCTACTGCCAGTAGTTACTGAATAAAATCCATTCACCATGTTAATGTCAGGCTGTGTTTGTCTTTGATATTGAATGGAGACAGACAAAAGAATCTATGCTGTGATTCTACCTGCATGAGACTTTAAATAGGCAAAAGTTTTACCTACCATTGCTTTTGCACCAGCAGTGTAAATATCATCACAGTGAAAAGAGTAAAAAACATCTCAGTATGATTATGAAAGTGTTTTTATGTTACAGGTCCCCTGAAAGGGTCCGGGGAGCCCCGGGTGTCTACAGACCACATTTTGAAAATTGCTATTAGAGATAAAGGTAACTTAGACTAAGGGGTTCAGGTAAGAATTCCCAAAGGAAATAAGACTTTAAGAGCCAAGAGACTAAGGGTGATCTATATCTGTTTGCCCCTTATCTTTTATTCCTAATTTCTGCTCAGTGCCTGACACACAACCAGTTCTCAAAAATATTGAATGAATAAATGAGATAACTGAGCTGAGTTATGAAGAAAATGACAGGCCTGCAGGGTGTTAAAAAAAAGAAAGAAAGAAACAGGCCAAGTTGAGGCTCCTTGCCTCCAGGACAGCAAACCAAGACTAATTTCAGCCCTACGCAGAAATGTGACCTTAAACCAATCAGTCTAGAATTTCCTAATATACCCTAGCCAGGTATCTGCCTGACTAGATGCAGCCACCTTTCCCACAGCCACCTTTCCCACAAAGAAAAGTGCCCTTGCCTGAAACAATCTTTTATTTTGCTAATAACATTCTTGTCAAACCAGTTTTTGCCTATAAAAATCTTCTATTTTGTACAACTTCTTAGAGTTCCCTTCAATTTGCTAGATGGGATACTGCCCAATGTAAGAATTGTTTAATAAAGCCAAGCAGATATTCAAATTTACTCAGCTAAATTTTGTTTTGTTTTGTTTTGTTTTTTAACAAGAGAAAGCTTGGGGTAGATTTGGGGCTGGTCAGTGGCAAGAAATGAAGCTGGAAAAAATATAGATTAATCTAACATTACATCAACATAAAGGTTTTGTACAAAATGTTGGTAAGTAGAATCCAGCATGACCAAGTAGGATTTATTCCTGGAAAGCGAAGATTCAATTATTAGGAAATAGATTAATGTAATTTATATAACTATATGGTCATCTCCATAGATATAATCACGAAGCATAACATAAAAATATTAACAGGATTTTTGAGCAAAAGTTTTTCTCTGCACGATAAATATAATTTTTTTTCTCTCATTCTTAATTGCTGCTTTTTGCTGAATGTTTGTGTGGTATAATAAATATATGTATTTGGTCTTTACCCCTGGTTCCTAGCACAGAGCTCCTAGAACTCTGGGAATTTCTTGAGTAACAGGAGTGTCTTTTATTACTCATAATGATCCTTTTTTAAAGACATCTGAGTCTATGCTAATGAGGTGACTTAGGGTGGTACTCCTTGATAGCCTCAGAATGGAGGCAGTCACCTTGTAGAGTAGATAAATGATTAAAGCATAATCATGGGAGGCAATTTTCAGCCTCTCACCCAAACCTGGTAAGGAGAAAAGAGACTGGGTTATGTAACTCTTGAACAAAGAGAACATCCAGATTGATGAACACATCAAGGTGTTGGGAAGGTGATGTGCCTGCCTAGAGGTGGCATGGAAGCTCCAAACTCTTCCCCTCATACCTTTCCCTACGCATCTGCTTCATTTGGCTGTTCCTGAGTTGTATTCCCTATAATAAACTAGTAAACATAAAGTGTTCACCTGAGTTCTGTGAGTTCTTCTAGCAAATTATTCAACCTGAGCCTCATGGGGACACCAGAATCTGCAGTTGGCTATGCAGAAGTGCGGGTAGCCAGAGTTCCTCATTTGGGGTCGGCATCTAAAGTGGGACTGAGCCCTTAACCTGTGGGGTCTGTACTAACTAGGGAGTTAGTGTCAGAATTGAATTGAATTGCTGGACATCCAGTTAGTGTCAGAGAACCGGAGAATTGCTTAGTGTGGAAAAAACCACACATTTGGTGTCAGAAGCAGTGTCAGAGGAAAGAAAACAGCTTGATAATGCATGTATTATAATACAGTAGGACATACAAAATTCAGTGTGTAATGAAAAAGTATCGAGATGACAGAACAAGAGGATCAACTATAATTATACTAACTAAAAGAGAATTTATAAAGAGGCAGTATAAAAACTAATTATATAATTCAATAGCTTTCATAAGTATAATCAATAACCACAGAAATATTATGAAAGATCATTTATATCAGAAACAAAAAAGATAAAATGCCTAGAAATAACTACAGGTTATGCAAAGTAAGATTTTCAAAATGGAAAGGCAAACTTTATTCTTGGAGAAAAAGACAATATAAATACTAAACCTTTAATTCTAAGTTTATAATTAATATGATTAAAAAAACAAAGGCAATTTTTGTCTGTGGTTTACTTTAAAATAATAGGAAAAGAGGTGAAAGATAGTATACACCCCTCAAAATATGCCATTTTGGCATAAAGATTATTTTGAACTGAAGACAACTGAAAGAAGCAGATACAAGAAAAGATCTGTACCCTTCCACTACTTGCCTAAAAGTAGGACATAAATTTGTAAAGTTATTCCCTTTTGCCTCTATCAGCAAAGACAGAGAAAACTCTAGACCCTTATCTACCCGGAGTTAGCACCAGAAGAATCTACATAATAAACTTTATTAAACTAGCCCTTATCTTCTCTTAGTTCCCCGACACAGTCGCCTTCCACAATTTGCAGTCCCAGAAGGGCAAAGTGCCTTTCTTTTTTTCCTTGCCACCTCTCTACAAAATTATTGTTTCTGTTAAAGCCCTGCTTTGAGTTATTCATCACTAAGTATGAGCAATACACATGTTAATAAACAAGTCTGTTTTTCTCTCATCTGTCTTTTGTCAGTCTAATTTGCAGGGCCCCAGCCAATATGAACCTAAGATGGGTACCAGAAAGAGATTTTTGTCCTCTCCTACAGGGAAATATGGGTGGTAGTGTAGATGAAAAAAGACAGTTGATAACTGCTGAACCTGGACGGTGCGTATATGAAAATTATCATATTATTGCCTTAGTTTTGTATACATTTGGAACTTTTTAAATAAAATTTTTAAAAAAGCAAGAATGGCAGAAAAGGAGCAAATATTGAGGGGGAGATTGTCCTACAAAATATTGAGACAAAATAAAGCTCCAATAATTAAAACTGTGGCACTGGCACATTAAAGACAGAAAGAACAAAGGAATAGACTAGTAAGTCCAACCACAGACCTAAATATAGGTAGGGGAATTTTGTATATGATAAAGTTGTCACGTTTCAATCACAGCATGAAACACAGACTGTCGAATAAACGATGTGAAAACATCTGGTAGGTCATCTGGAAAATAATGAAATTGGATACTTAATTTCCACCTTACCTAATTCTGATGTATTCAAGTTTTAAATGCTAAAAACAAACAAACCCATAAATACCTGAAACAAGAACAATCTATAACTATCAGCAAAAATATGGTCCTCACAACTATGAGCCAAAAGAGCCAAACGCAAAAGGAATGCATAATGATTCCATCTATATAATGTACAAAAATTGGCAAAGCTAATTTATGATGTTAGAAGTCAGGCTAATGGAGAAGCAGATAGAGTGGTGGTGACTGGAAAGGAGCATGACAGGGGCTTCGGGGATGCTGTAATATCCATCTTGTTACTAGTTCACAGGTGTATTCGGTTTGTGAAAATTCACTCATGTAAAATTTTCTATGCATATTAAACTTCAATAAGTATAACAGAGAATTATTTTACAGTCTCAGAGTAAGGCCTTCCTATGTATGACATCCAGAAGTCATAAAAAGGGTTAATAAATTTTACTACATAAAAGTAAATTCTGCAGAGTAAAAAAGACTAACAACCCAATAGAAAAATGGGTTAAGAATATGAAATACATCCCAGAAAGGGAAATACAAATAGCTGCAAACATACTAAAATATATTCAACCTCACTTATAATAAAAAAATGGCAATTAGCATGACAAGACACTTAACAAATTGGAAAAGACCAAGAAGTATGGTAAAACAGTTGATTGGTACAAGTGTAAGGCGGCACACTCATACAATGCTAGTGAGTGTATAAACTGGCACAACCTCAATGGAGAGCAATTTGGCAATAACTTCCATGTTAAAAATGCACATACTTCTACACTTGAAACTAATACAATGCTGGATGTTAGCTACATTTTCATGAAAATCTTATTTAAAAATGCACATATCCTTTGACAAAGCAATGTTACTTTTAGAAATTTATTCTACAAATACACTTACACACGTGCAAAACTATGGGTCCCCAAGCCCCAGGGCTGCAGGCCAGTACCTGACCTGTTAGGAACCAGGAACCAGGCACACAGCAGGAGGTGAGTGGTGGGCCAGCAAGCAAAGCTTCACCTGTATTTGCAGCTGTCCCCCAAAGCTAGCATCACTGCCTCAGCTCCACCTGAGCTCCACCTGAGATCATCAGGCATTAGACTCTCATAGGTGCATTGGTCCCTGGGGATTGCTACAAAACAATGGATGTACCAGTATATCCACTGCTGCATTATATCTAAGATACCATAAATGTCCATCAATTGCAAATTGGTTATATAAAATAAATGCTAGGACATTTTTGCATGTACACATAAGAAAATGAAAAAGATGATTGATCTTGCGAGGAAGACTCGGT
>NW_011888817.1:9384182-9415530 GCF_000151845.1 Pteropus vampyrus
TACAAGTGTAAGGCGGCACACTCATACAATGCTAGTGAGTGTATAAACTGGCACAACCTCAATGGAGAGCAATTTGGCAATAACTTCCATGTTAAAAATGCACATACTTCTACACTTGAAACTAATACAATGCTGGATGTTAGCTACATTTTCATGAAAATCTTTTTTAAAAATGCACATATCCTTTGACAAAGCAATGTTACTTTTAGAAATTTATTCTACAAATACACTTACACACGTGCAAAACTATGGGTCCCCAAGCCCCAGGGCTGCAGGCCAGTACCTGACCTGTTAGGAACCAGGAACCAGGCCACACAGCAGGAGGTGAGTGGTGGGCCAGCAAGCAAAGCTTCACCTGTATTTGCAGCTGTTCCCCAAAGCTAGCATCACTGCCTCAGCTCCACCTGAGCTCCACCTGAGGTCATCAGGCATTAGACTCTCATAGGTGCATTGGTCCCTGGGGATTGCTACAAAACAATGGATGTACCAGTATATCCACTGCTGCATTATATCTAAGATACCATAAATGTCCATCAATTGCAAATTGGTTATATAAAATAAATGCTAGGACATTTTTGCATGTACACATAAGAAAATGAAAAAGATGATTGATCTTGCGAGGAAGACTCGGTGGCTTGGGATCATGGCTAAAAGAAAAACTTACTTTTCCCTGCATACCTATTATACTTTTTGAATTTTGAATCATATATATGACCTATTGAAAATAATTTTTAAAAATTATTTTTAGTGCTCGCTTCGGCAGTACATATACTAAAAAAAATTAGTTTTAAGTGAGAGAAAAATGAGCTAGGGAGATATGCAGGATTCAAAAACTACAGAGCCTATCATGCTATAGTAAATAGGTGGACTCTACACAGAGGTCAATGAGAAATTAATAAAGATTTTACGTAGAGAAATAAGTCAGATTTGTGCTCCCCAAACCGCAGCCAACTTTAAGGACGAAAGCTTAGCTTAACGTTTACATAGAACTTAAGAGTATGCACTCACTATACTTTCATATTTATTTTCTCGTTCCTTTCTCAGATGAAGGAACTGAGATGGAAAGAGATGTTATATAATTAGCCTAGACACTAAGCTAATAAATGGCAAAACCAGGTCTTTTTTGACTAACAAGATCCAGGTAAAATACGAAATTAGAAGTCCCCTACTTAGCTTTCCGAGTCTTCTAAACTAGCCACACTCTCAACTATGCCATTGTTGGAGCTACATGGGGCGATCACCACGCAAACGCTTGAAAATACGGTTATGTTTAGAATACACTAGGAAAATTCCACAAGATAAATGTGATTAGGCATACGTGAAAAAAGTTCAAGGGACTTTAAACCTGGGAGCCCAGGTTTATCGAATCTCAGACCAGGTGGCTTTTTCCTGCAGCATTCTCCGACAAGCACAAATGAAACTACAATACAGGGACAAATGGGATCTTGCCTGCAGCAACTTATGGGGAAAAGTGAAAACGAGGCCGGAAGCCCTGGGCAAGGAGAGATGAGAGAAGTGAGCAAACTACTCACACTCGTACTTCCGATTGACTGGAGGATACTTGGCCTTGATCGCCTTCTGCTCCTCAGTCAAATTGTAATCTCTAACATCTTCCTTTTCTTGCGCCATGATTGCAGCATTAGATACTCTTCTTCCGCCCTTCATCCGCTGGACTTCAGTCCTGTTTCACAACTTCCGCTCTAGACCCCGCCCCTTGGCACACATCTTTAAAGGGCCAGGACTCCATTCTCGCGAACGTACTTTATCCCTTAAGATTTCCATTTTAGGCCACGCCGCTTGGAGCACATCTTTAAAAAAACGAGGCCCCATTTTTCTGGGCTTGCTTCATCAATAGTTCTAAGGATTAGGAAAACAAACCGGAGGACCTGGGAGTAAGGGACACTTGAATTAGACACCTCTAGGTCTGAGTGGTAAAGGCATTGCCTTGTAACCTCAGTTAGACCCGAAAACATCTTAGGTTTCTCATTTGAGTACTTTGAAGTGGTTGTTAGCTTAACAGACTTTAAGAAGATGGCTGCCCCCAGGAGAGTGCAGACTAAACCTCTCACGTGACCCAAGCGGGGCGCACTCCCACCAACCCCGCGCGCGCGCAATCAAAGGAAGTCGGCTCCGGCCGTGTGGGGGCAGGCGCGGAGCGCAAGCCTCGGCCCCGCGAAGAGCGACTCCGCGCGTCTGGATAGGCTGAGATCGCAAATTCCCCGCCCACCTCGCCTTTTGGTGTGCTCCGATTGGCCAGTGTTGGCGCGAAGGTGCGCTAGTTGGACCTCACGCAGGGGCAGCAGGAAACAATAGAGGCCGCGCGCGCAGAGCGAGCGCCAGCAGCCTCTCCGCCCCTCCCGCAACACTCGATCCCGGGATCCCTCTGGCTTGCCTGCCCGCCATGGCCGACAAGGAAGGTGAGGGTCCCGGGGCTGTCCCAAGAAGGCTGTCGGTGTCGGGCTTGTGCTGCGGCCTCGACACGGCCTAACAGTGAAGGCAGGCCCGACCGTGCTGAGTAGTGCCGTCCCCACCATCAAAGGCAGGAGGCGAAATCGTTCCGCGGGGCGGGCTAACGGTGCGCCAGCTTCTCTGGAGCGGAGACCCTGCGCAGCGACGTGAAGCTGGCGGTGGGGGCCCCGTAGGGTGTTTGGTCCCTCTCCGCTCTCACTGTCGGTTTACCCGCCTCTCCCCAGGGCCTCCTTGTACCTCTCCCTATCCCCAAGGGTTGGTGCTCAGTCTCCTCACCGGTTCCGTAGACTTATCACGTACGGGACCGTGCTCCTGAGGCCCGGCGCCTTCGCCCGAAAAGCTAATGGAGTGTCTGGCCAGGATAACCTGAAGAGTAGTTCTGACCCGCGAAGGTGGAAGGGGTGTTGGTGCCTCCGCCTAGGGGAGATTTAGACATATCTGCTCCATAGCGTGCCGTTAGCTTTGCAAGTGTTGATTCGGTTTCCATTGTGTTCACTAACTTAATTTGTTTTTAATTTTTTAGCAGCCTTTGATGACGCAGTAGAAGAACGTGTGATCAACGAAGAATACAAAATATGGAAAAAGAACACCCCTTTTCTTTACGATTTGGTGATGACCCATGCTCTGGAGTGGCCCAGCCTAACTGCACAGTGGCTTCCAGATGTGACCAGGTGATACGAATTTCTTGAACGTTATTTTGTTTTGTCCCAGTGTAGATTTCTCACATTGATTTTCCTTATTTTCCTCTCTCCAGTCACCCGTAGGGGGCACGTGATCAAACCCTATTGGTGACATTTTTTTCTAGGCCAAAAAGTAGGCAGTATGTAAAATTACTTTGTAATTTTCCTGATAAGAGAGAACATGCTGTTTTCTTTTTCTGATACTGAATTGATGGGCCACATTATAACTAGTGGACCAAATAATAATGGTCAACTTTCAAAAAGTATTATGATGAGTCTAGTTCTTTAAGTCTCACAGTAATTGGTTGTGGCTGGTTAATAGAAAGATGAGTATGACATGATGCCTGCCTGCCTTCAAGAAGCAGTCTAGTTGAAGCAGGTGTAAACTAATAATTACAGTTGCATGTGGTCAGAGCAGTTTTAGATACTTAGAATGCTTAGAACACTTGTGGGTGGAAATATTTTCATACGAAGGAATTTGCATGTGAAAGAATAATCACATTTTTTGGCATGGTTAGCTTACTTCTAATAGAGAAGATAAAATAATTTAGCTTACATTTATTGAGGATATACTAGGTGCTACATATCAGGGCATCCAAATTTAGATAATACACCTTCCCTGCCTCATAACAGTAAAAAATTATCATAAGCATGGCAAAGATAAAATAATCAGAGGAAGGAAAAATTACCTCAACTTGGGGTATCAGGAAAGGCTTCTATAAGGAAGTGATAATGCAAAATTGAAAGTGAATTTAGATATTAATATAAAATTTTAGTAAAACCACTGTGCTTGTTAGAGTAATGGATTTATTATAAAACTGTTGCTAGTCAGAATAACATTTGAAAATTATATTTTATGTGTACTAAATAAATTCCTTCAAAACTCAGGTCTTTAGAAGTCGTGTGCAAAACTTGATTACTAGGCTATGCTTCCGCTCAAAAAGTAATAGAAATTTATTGTAAATTTTATTAATGACAAGAATGAGACTGCTACTTTCACAGTCGCATTAAAAAAAAAAAAAATGGAGAAATCTGTCCTAATGATGGTAAATAAAGCCATAATAAATACCTAGACATTTAGAGTTGGAATCTTCTTTATCATAACCAGGAGTTCAGCTGACCATCAGAATTACTTGAGTTCAGGATTAGTGGAGTCATTTCTGTCGGGAGTTCT
Organism: Pteropus vampyrus; assembly: GCF_000151845.1. Taxonomy (NCBI): domain Eukaryota; kingdom Metazoa; phylum Chordata; class Mammalia; order Chiroptera; family Pteropodidae; genus Pteropus; species Pteropus vampyrus. The sequence goes on from NW_011888817.1 coordinate 9,388,506, forward strand.
CAGTGGTGGTTCAAACCATTTAGGAACTTGAGGCAGAGTACTTGATGAGAAATAACTGGTGATTCCAGATTTACCAGTCATGTGCTAAATTATATTGGACCAGTGGGTCCCAAATATTGGCCATCCCATACCTACTAAATTATTCTGCTACCCATAAGTTTAAAAAGCCTTCTATGTAATGTGATTAGCTGAGTTTCGTAAGCCTTGAATACAATTATAGTTTTATAATACTCTTCTTTTTCTCCCTTCCTTTGATTCCTTAACTTTCTAAATGCAAGAATTCCCAATTTTATGTTGACATTCCTCTTTTCTTTATTTTTTCTATTTAAGATATAGGCACTTATCACCCCTGTGTAGAGAAATTTCTATTGGTTATCTCTTAGACCTAGATTCTGGGCTTCTTCCTGAATTTTCAGCTGCCTACTGGTGTCTCTCTGGAATATCTTCTTGGCTTCCCAGCTATGACATATTCCAAAATGAGTATATTCTTTGGATGAAAGTCCCACTCCACTTTCTCCTAGAGTCTTGATTTTAATCTGCTTCTAGCCTTTTCTCCCACTGTCTTTTCCTATATCCAAAGTCAGATTTGGACTTCAGTCTCTAGTTGTTACTTAGTGTGATCTAGGCAAGTTGCTTTATTTTCCTAACCTCAAGTGTCTTCATCTTTAATTGGAATAATACCTTATAGTGTTTAAATCAGGGGTTCCCAACCACCCCCTACCCTAGGCCACACAGGAGACGAGCAGCAGGCCAGCAAGCTAAGCTTCATCTGTATTTGCAGCCGTTCCCCAGCGCTAGCATCACCGCCTCAGCTCCACCTCAGATCATCAAGCATTAGACTCTCATAGAAGCACTGGTCCTTGGTGCCAAAAAGGTTGGGGACCACTGGTTTAAATGCTATAAAGTATATGAAGTGTTTTAACATCGTGTCTGGCACTTTGTAGATCTTCGCCTTTGCTTAGATCCCTTTCTTTGGAATACCGACTATCTTCCAAAGCCCATGTCTCTCCCATGTTTTATCTCATTTTGAGATATCTGCTGGGCTATCACCTTTTCCATGAACACTTTCTTCATTCTAGAAGTAATCTTTACTTAAACGCCCATATTCGTGTATACCTTTTATGTGATGTATATTGACTTATATCTTGATCCTTTGTGTACATGACTGCCTAATTGCCCCTGGTTTTTTTGAGGACAGGAATCACATCTTAATCGTTGTACTTCCGTAGTATTTGAAGCAATGTATCTAATACTAATACTTACTAAGTATTAGATACTTAGTAAGTATTTGAACAATTAATTTATCTAATGTTATTTCCTTTCCTTTTTAATGAAGTAAACTTGATGAAGTGACCTAAAGTATTAGTGTACCCAACAGTTTTTTTTCTTTTCATCCAACCCATTTTAAAGGGTGAGTAGTTAATTCACATTTTACTCCACTAAACTTTTTCCTCAAAGTAATTGTAAATTTTTAGCCAAGATAAGAAATAGAACAGGTCCTCGAATAACATTTTTTTATTATAAAGTTAATGAGATGCCATAGGGATTTAACTCTTGTTTATATCAGCCTGTGGCAAAATTGGTTTTGTTATACGTTGTTTTGCTTAAGGTCAGAAGATCTAGCAATGATACTAAGTGAAGGCTTACTTTACTTATAAAGTTAATTGCTATGTAGTCTACTTTATACTTGGCTCTATGGAAGTTACATTAAAAGAAAAATATGGCTCTTAATGACTTTCTCATCAAAATGGTTATAATAATACTTTTTTCATACATATGTATCACTGACTTTGTAGTCTTAGTGTTATTAATTTGCATAGTACTCATGTATTGCTATTACAGACCAGAAGGGAAAGATTTCAGTATTCATCGACTCGTCCTGGGGACACACACGTCGGATGAACAAAACCACCTTGTGATAGCCAGTGTGCAGCTCCCTAATGATGATGCTCAGTTTGATGCTTCACACTACGACAGTGAGAAAGGAGGTAGGAATCTTAAAGGTGAAAGAATGAATGTATGTGTTATGTTTTTTATATCTTTGAGTTATCATAAAAAGGATGTACAGTTTAATAAAGTAGCCTTAAGGTAAAAATGAGATTTTAAGCTTTGGAAAGCCTGAATTTGCAGTATAGATACTAGCTGGCACAATACATACATAACACATATTTGGTTCTGTGCCTTTTCTATGAACTTTCCTCTACTAAATTTGGTCGGATGTGGAGATTTCTAGAATTGAAAGAAGCCACATCCATCATATATTTCGCTGTGCATGCGTGCGTTCTCAGCATGGGAGATACTGCCCCTGAAGAGTTGAAAATTGGTGTTTGAAAGAATGTGTGTGTGAAAACAATCTTATTTGTATAAAGCACAGATAAACATCACATATGTAAGTAGATATATACAGGGTATCTATGGTATTAAAATTTCATCATGGGTGTCAGGAAAATGTCTTACAAGGTTTCTTACAGAGGCAATAATGAAAAAAAGATTGAGAAACACTGACTTAAATTAACTTTTCCAGGTTTGAAGTGGTAGAAATGACTTAACTATGGCCCTAACTGCATAAAAATTAAATGAACCGTTGAATTCTATTCTGTTTTTAGGAGATAACCTAAGGGTTTGACTATTCATAATAATGAGTGAGTTTCTTTTATTGTTGTCCTTGGACACAGATTATTACTGAGAGGAAGAAGTAAGGCTCTTGTTATTGAGATATGTGCTCTTAAAAACATAGATGTTTAGCATAGATTTCTCCAGAGTAGCAGAATCCATTCTTTTATCTAAGTTATTTTGAGCTTCAGTTATTTGCCAGGATTGTAATGTACAGTTATCTTTTGAACATTCCATATTTAGCTTAGGGTGATGCAAAATAAATTCTTAGGATAAAAGTCAGCAGACATTTTGTGTCATTGACCCAAGTGTGTAACTATAGGATATGATTACTGGAACGTTATTTTCTGGATAGGCATCAGTGATGGAGGGGGCAGTAAACACTGAACTTATACTCAGGCTTGAGACCTGGCCATGCCAGTCACTAGCTGTGTGGTTTTAGGTAACTCATTTAGTCACTCTGAGCCTGTTTCCTTTTTATTAGATGAAGATAAATTGTCTTTAAAGAGGAATTTTGGTTATTTAGGCACAAAACAAATACTCTGATAATGTAATAAATTATTTTTAAATATCAAAGCAAATCGAAACAATGTAGAACACTCCCCCATAAACCTATCTCATATAGATCACTATTAAATTGATATATAGTTTTCTGAATGATTTATCTCATTATTGAATTACTCATTCAAAAAATACTTTGAGTACTTATTGTGTACTACAGCTGTCTCCAGCCTTTTTGGCACCAGGGACCGGTGCTCCTATTAGAATCTAATGCCTGAGATGATCTGAGGTGGAGCTGAGGCAGTGATGCTAGCTCTGGGGAATGGCTGCAAATACAGATGAAGTCTGCTAGGTGGCTTGGGGGTTGGAGACCCGTGGTATACTAGACATCTTTCTTGGTACTGGTGACACAACATGGAAAATGCTTTTCCGGCCTGGTGTATCCTGGACAAATTTATGTGTAAGTGTATGGAGGAAACCTACCTTCTTTCGATGGCTATATACTATGCCATAGGTAACCATCCGTTATTTACAGACATAGTGATTTCTGATATTTGCTTTGAAAACAATTCTTGTACATACAACTTGAATAGTTTTGCTGTAGAATAATTTTCTAACTGGAATGCTGATCATAGGGCTAGGATATTTTCAAGTATAATTGCTACCGCTAAATTGTCTTCCAAAAAAGATTCGCAAACCCATCAGTAGCGGACTATTCACATGTTTCTTCATGCGCTCACCGACGCTGAACTTGATACTACAATCCTAGTTTACTTTGCTTTTTAAGTTATTTGTGATATTGAACTTATTTTAAAATATTTTATCTCTTAAGCTGCCTATTTATGTTCTTTTTTCTTTTGGGTTATCTCTATAAATAAGGTTGGCTCTCCCCAATAAATAGGTTGCAGATAATTTTTCCATGTTTATAATCTTAAGTCTTATTTAGAAACATATTTTTAATTGTCCAACTTTCCTCTAGTGTCCTTTAGATTTTGAAAGGTGTTCATCATTCCAAGATTTCTAAATAATTAGCTGTTTTCTGGCCCTTTTATGTTTTGACCATTAAAACTTTATTCTTTCTGGTATTTGATTTGTTAGGTATGGAATAGGAATCCAAGTTTTGTTTCTAAGTGGTTAGCAAATTTTTTTTTAATGCCATTTGCTGACTAACCCATTCTTTGCTGGTTTTTGAAATGACATCTTTTAACATACATACTCAAATCTTTTTGTGGTAACTGACTTTTTTGAGTGGCTTCAAACCAATACACTTTTATGTTCCAGTGATAACATTTATACCTCTTTCTAATGCTAAATAATAAAGGAATAATTAAAAATACCAGTAATATGTATATTTTTATAAATATATCAATCACCCTATTTAATCCTCATAAGACAACTGATACTTGTAGATGTTTTGTAACTTGCCCTAAGGTTATACAGCATATCATTTCCTCTACCTTCCTCTTCTCTTTCTTTTACTACTTCTCCCACCCCCTTAAGTCATCTTTAGATTATTAGATAGGCTTGGTGCTTAAAAGTTGGGGGTGCTCTCTCCAGATGTTCTCAACATTGGTGGAAGTAAATATAGCTTAACGTTTCTTTGGTGGTTGTTAGCTTCCTAGTCTCCTTCCTCTCAGATGAAATGTCTTAGACTTTCAGATTGAACTGTTAAAATTGATTATCATCTACTTGACCCTATTCGATTTGAGGTAATTGATGGCAAATAACTTCAAAAGATCATTGAACTTTCAAACTGAAGGAACCAAAAACTGGCTCAAGCTTGTCTTGACTTTAGAAAGAATTTGTGTGTTTACATTAGATTCAGCCTGGCTATAGTTACATTTTAAGCCCTGAAAATAGATTAGATGTAAAGTATTACCTCATGTTACCAAGATCTTCAAATATCAACAAGTTTATTTTTAGCAACTTATTTGAGGAATTGGCTTTGTGCTTTTAAAAAAGATGTTTTTAATCTTTGGTCTCAATTATGTATAAGAAACTATTATTAAATCATGATGTTAGAACTTACTCGTCTTAGTTTCAAAATGTTTATGGGCTCAAAAAGTGGCTCAGAATGCCAGTTACCTAGTTTGTTGGGGGCATTGGTTGGAAGGGACATGCTAGTGCTCTCTGAGGGGCTGGAATGTTCTGTATTTAGTGGGTGGTGGTTCCCCTGGTGTATGCATATGTAAAGATTCATCAAGCTAGACACTTTTACTGTTGTATGTTATGCCTCAATTTTTTAAATGGTGTTTTATAGAGAAGCAAATAAAATAGGAAAAAGTTAAACCTTGATACAGTCACGCATCACATAATGACGTACCATATATACAACAGTGGTCCCGTAAAGTTATAATGGAGCTGAATTTTCTGTAAGAAATGGAAAGATATGTGTTTCAAGAGGAATTATTTTTCTCTCTGACAGGAGCAATATCTGTGAGACTTGGCAACAGATTTCCCTCTCACAGCACCTCAATTTTGAGTGCACAGATTATATCCCAGTCAGCCAGCCACTGACCTGTTTCAGCACAGAGGAGCCTGTCCCCCCAGCGCTGCGTATTCAGAGGGTGCTACAGCCCTCCCAGATCTAGCTTAATAGTCTTCAGAATACATTGTTGTACATTCTTTGTTGAGGACCTTAGCTCCTGTACAAGGACACAGGTCCACAAGGTCTACCTTAACAAGTATTAAGTGCCACTACCACGTCACTGAAAACTTCCTGTAGTGTGGAGCCAGCCGTCCCTGTATTTTGGAAATATTTTTCAGGTTGTAATGATATAAAACATAGATAAATTCGGTTTCTTCCACCAATTCAATACCAGTGAGAGCCCTTTGTGCCAGATAGGGTCAAGAAACAAAAACATTTCCAAAGGTGGATATTGAATCCTCAGTTCTGTACCCTCTCCATGTTAAACTTTTTTATTAATACCACAAAATTCCGTAATCTGACCACTGCTCCAACATGCAGTAGCCTATACCACATTGCCGTAACAATCCTCTATGTTCTTTTATCTCTTTCTTGATTTCTTATTCCTGCTAATCCTTAGGCCAATTTTCCCACCCTCCTGACAGTCACCGTTAATGGCGATCTACTCTTTAGATCGCCATTTTCTTGTTATTTACAGTCAACCCAGCCCACATCCCTGTTCATGGAGCAGCATTGACAACTTAGATGTTCTATTTCCGGCCCTGTTAGAAGGAAGCAGGGGGAGGTCTTGTGGAACAATGTTTATAAGTCTCAGCAGTGCACAGTAATGTCCTAGGCCTTCACATTAACACACCACTCACTGACTCACCCAGAGCAACTTCCAGTCCTGCAAACTCCATTTATGGTAAATGCCTCGTAGAGGTGTACCATTTTTAACCTTTTATACTGTATTTTTACATATGTAACTTTTCTATGTTTAGATACATAAATACCGATGTGTTACAGATGCCTGTAGTATTCAGTACAGTAACATGCTATACAGGTTGATAGCCTAGGAGCAATAAGCTACATACCATACAGCCTAGATGTTAGTGGGCTGTAGCATCTAGGTCTATATAAGTGCACTCTATGATGTTTGTACAGTGACAAAATTGCATAATGACACATTTCTCAGAATGTATCGTGGTCATTAAGCAGCACATGACTACATTGATACCTCAATCTTTCATATTTCAAATTTAGCCTTTAACATATTTTTAATAGATAAAGTCTCATCTTCATAGAATCTCAATTGTGAATCCTTTACACTGATTTCTTATCATTGTACTTTACAATTAGGGAGGCCCTTTGTTTGATACATACCCAATACTGAAATAACTCACATTATGTAACGATTATTTCTTGCTCTCTGGGTTCCATGCCAGCTATTGCTCTTCCTTTGTTATCGGTATCTCTTCTGGCGGTTATGCTTTTTTGTCATAGTATTTATAGCTGTATGCTTATCTCCCTGTATGTGGGACAAAGATTCCTTAAGATCATATATCATATCATGCTTTTTTTTTTACATTGTATATGCTTTGTGATCTAGCATTCTTGAAAAAAATTGTTTAATGTGGGTGTTTTCTCTTTTGGAGTCTATTTTGAACTTTTAGTTTTAGTTTTTTTGCTTCTTTGAAACACTTGGTTTTCAACTTAGAAAAGTTATTTTGAAATCGAAAGTTATCTAATCTGACAACCATATTACCCATCTATGTCCTTGTTTTTTCAGGACTTGTCCTTCGCAGTATAACACGTGTATAGTAAAATAATGGTAGTAATGGCATTTTTAAAACTTTACTTTATAGATAAGGTATTTGGAGCTCAAAGAAATTGAAGGCTTTTCCCAAATCACCAAGCTAGTAAGTGGCAGAGTCATTTAGGCCAGGGTCTCTTACTTGAGTACCTTATCATGCTGCCTTACATAATTCTTTGACTAATCATTAGCTACCTTTGTTTATATATTGTTTGCCAAGATTTACATAATCACAAATTATGTTGTTATACATTTTATAATGGTACTTGGAAGAACTCTCTAAGGGTGTACAGTAGTCAAATATGAATTTAAAAAATGTTTTTGTTTAGTCCTTGTTTATTTCAACCAAGGACTGTAGTTGGCAGGTATAAGTGGGGGTTAGGAAAATGGAACTAATTGCTATGGCTCTGTTTTTCCTCATTGGAGTAAGAGAAACAGTGTTGGGGAGAAGATATATACTATTTCAGAAAGATTACCCTAGACTAGAGCTTCAAATTAATAGTATGAGAGGGACTCTTCAGTACTTAGCACACTGTACTTAATGTTAATTACAGTAGTAACTTAGGTCTTATTTATTCAGCACACTTTCTTGGTATTTTAAATGAAGTTTGAAACTGCTTATTGAGAACCTACTTTTGAAGGAGAGTTGGTAGTTCCTTACTTTTAGATAGTAATACAATACTTATTCAGTATATAACTATGTAAAGTCATTGTAGGAATAACTGAAAGAGTAATAGGGATTCAGTTTAGGTTCTGCCATAGTCATGTCACCCATGAACAAATTAAAGTAGGTACTCTGAGCTCTTTTCCCATGTGTAAATTTTTTGGCGATAGTAACTTTTCCCTACTATGTACAGTTGTAATCAAATAACATAAGGTGTGTCAGAGCATTTTATGATGCTAACAGATGCTTAGATTACTTGTAGAATTATGCCATTTTGCTGATGAAAAGTCTTGCCTGTGTGATACTTTGAATGACATATATGGAGTAGCTCTTTGTCCTCATTTGCAATTAATTTATTTACAGAATTTGGAGGTTTTGGCTCTGTTAGTGGAAAGATTGAGATAGAAATCAAGATCAACCATGAAGGAGAAGTAAACAGGGCACGTTACATGCCCCAGAACCCTTGCATCATTGCAACAAAGACTCCATCCAGTGATGTTCTTGTTTTTGACTATACAAAACATCCTTCTAAACCAGGTACTTGTTCTCTTGAATTCAAATACAAATAATGAGTTACTATGAAAATACATTGCTTCTCTCAGTCTGACTTTAGTAGCTTATTATTATTTATATAATTTAACATCTTGTGATTAAATCGATATGTGCGGATATTCATTTTTCTTGAGGGGAAAAATGCTTCTTTACATAGAACAATTGATGGTGCAGCTTCAGCATTATATATTTGTTCATAATGGGTCTGTATTGCTTGTAAATATTAAGAACTTTAGACCTCTTGGTCAAAATTCCCTTATGCTTAGTAGAGGCAGTAAACTGGATAGTCTTGATGTTTCTGTTACTTTGCAGATCCTTCTGGAGAGTGCAACCCAGACTTGCGTCTCCGTGGACATCAGAAGGAAGGCTATGGGCTTTCTTGGAACCCAAATCTGAGTGGGCACTTACTTAGTGCTTCAGATGACCACGTGTGTATCCTTCTCATTTTGATGCAAATCTGGGCTAGTTATCAGTTGATTTTTTTTTTCCTGGGGTACATGGGGAAGTGAGACTCTTCTGTAATAGTTAATTTTACATTTAAGACCATCTGCCTATGGGACATCAGTGCTGTTCCAAAGGAAGGAAAAGTTGTGGATGCGAAGACCATCTTTACAGGACATACAGCAGTAGTAGAAGATGTTTCCTGGCATCTGCTCCACGAGTCTCTGTTTGGGTCAGTGGCTGATGATCAGAAACTTATGATGTGAGTAGAATCCATTTTTAATTTTTCTTTATAAGTTATCTAAGTTTTATGCTCAGTTAACCATTTCAAGCTTTTTTCCTGTTTCTCCTTTTTTACTAAAGCTGGGATACTCGTTCAAACAATACGTCCAAACCAAGCCACTCAGTTGATGCTCACACTGCTGAAGTGAACTGCCTTTCTTTCAATCCTTATAGTGAGTTCATTCTTGCCACAGGATCAGCTGATAAGGTGAGTTTGAATTATTTTAAAAAATAACAGTCAATTTCTCTGCCTTGTTCTGAATGCACAGAGATCTTTTAGGTATGGGTTTTGTTTTTCTCAAATGATTGCTCTTTTTTTCCTTTCTGTACATAGACTGTCGCCTTGTGGGATCTGAGAAATCTGAAACTTAAGTTGCATTCCTTTGAATCACATAAGGATGAAATATTCCAGGTAAGAGAAACTAATGCTGATATTTTAAAAAAAGATATGCAAGTGGGTATGCTTGTGCTTTATCCTACTGCTTTAATAGAAATGTTCTGTGTGCCTATGCTGATCTCTGTAGGAACAGGGGTCGTTTATCAGCCTTGTTCCTAACACTTGTCTCGTCCCATATTCCTCTTGCTTTACTCTTTATAATTTGCGACGTCTATTGATTTCACAGTTCAAGCTTAAATTAGTGGCTCTGATTTTTTCTGCTTCATCAGCTTAAACTCCTTTCTTAACATGTAAAGCTCTCTAGCCTAATTCAAGAGATTGTTATACTACATTCAAAGCTTATTTCAAGGGCACTGTGAGAAATAAGTTACAGTCTGCTGTCAAAGAGCTTAACATTTTATAGTGAGGAAAGGCCCATTTAGTATCACTATATTAAAAGATTGTTTTGTCGAGTATTAAGAACCTAAGAGTGGTCAAAATTAATTTTGGTATGTGAATGTGGCATCTGAACTGGGTTCCAAGTTAGCCATACTCTTAACACTTAGTCTCTTAGACTTATTTTCAACTCTTCAGCCTTCTCCAAGGAACATTTTGTCTTCACCCTATCTCTGTCATTGCTTGTAATGATGTTGCCTGGAGCGTATCCAAATTCTTCCTTAAATACTGGTCACTAATATCTTCTTATCTGTACTATGAAGCTAGGATTTTCTTACCAAACATTGTAACAATTATGTGATTGCGCATGTGTTGTAGCTAGCTTTAATAAAATCATTGTTATAAGGAATCACTTGTAATCAGTCTTAAGTGTGATACTAAATTCATAATAACTACTTGGGAAAGTAATTGTGTGTGTGAGCTCTACCGTAGTTCTTAGGTCACAATTTGATTACATTTGGCTAGAGACCAGAATTAGACAATAAGAATAGATAGATGAGATCTTCAAAAACGTAATATAAAATAGAACAAGCTGCTGTCTTAGATCTAATTATAGGTTATTTTCATACAAGAAATGATCTTATCTAGCTCATTGTCAGTTTTAACTGTAGTGTCTAAAATACTTTAACTTCTCTTTTATTTACAAAATTTTGAATTGTTAAATGTAATTTTAGGTTTTTTTCCCTTCATTTTATAATTGAAAGCTTTTCTGTTTCCTTCATTCTTCTGTTTAGGTTCAGTGGTCGCCTCACAACGAAACTATTTTGGCTTCCAGTGGTACTGATCGCAGACTGAATGTCTGGGATTTAAGGTAAGTCTTGTATTAGTTACTCTTTTATTTTCTTTATTTATACTTTCCAAAATTACTCAGGATAAATCTGTTTTAACTTCTAAAAATCTTTTTATGCTAGTAAAATTGGAGAGGAACAGTCCCCAGAAGATGCAGAAGACGGGCCACCAGAATTGTTGGTATGTTACAAACATTGAGCAGTCGAAATAGTCTGTAATTTAGTATTCTCTCTTCTGCTTTTTATATCTTCGTTTTTCTCTCTCCTTCAGTTTATTCATGGTGGTCACACTGCCAAAATATCTGATTTCTCCTGGAATCCTAATGAACCTTGGGTGATCTGTTCTGTATCAGAAGACAATATCATGCAAGTTTGGCAAATGGTAAGTATTTAGTCATTTTGGGGAGGTTCAATAAATGAGGTTTATCACTTCATATTTATATACTTCATGAATATGGTCGGTATCTCTGTTCAGTTTTCTCCTGGTCTAACTTTAGCACTTGTCTGTACATTATCATTTTCAACTGACTCTTTATTTGGTTATCCTACTAGTATCTCAAACTCAACAAAACTGAACTTCTTTACCCACTTCTTCCCTTTCCTCCTGACTTTGCTGTTTTCTCTATGGCTGTAGCGTTTCCCCAGCTCACCACACTTAAAGAGTTCTTCACTGTCTATCTCTAAGTCTAGTTATGAGAGTTTATATTGTCTATCTCTGCAATGTTTCTTCTGTCTATACTTTTTTTTTTTTTTTTTTGATAACTTAGAAATACAACATACATACCCATCTTTCCTGTCTCTGTTCCATACCCTAATTTTTTGGTCAGGTTCTCATTACCACTTTCTGGACTATTGCATAGCCTCCTAATTTTTCTCCCTCTTTGCTAGCCATTGAATCTCTAGAAATGGTCATTCCTTTGAAATGATCTGTGAACATTCTGGAGATGTGTGGTAGTGATAGTTGCGCACAAGGTGAACGGACATTGCCACTGAACTGCATACTTAAAAATGGTTAAGATGGTACATTTTATGCTATGTGTCTTTTACCAATTTTTTTTTAAAAAGCAATTGCATAACTTTTGATTGATGGTAGCCTGATAAATGAAAAGAAGTCAGAAGAAACTTTTGGTGTCTCAGGGTAGACCTACGGCCAGAGATAAACTTTAGGAGAGAGTTTTTGCCTCAACATGAGGAAAACCGTATTTATGGCCTATGAGATTAACAAATTATATACATATCCATACTTTGGAATAATATTTATCAAAAAGAATTATGCTTAGTTTTATAAGACATTCATGACATCTATTAAGTAGGGGAAAAGCAGATTGCAGAACAGCATGTTGGAATATGTCATTAAAATCAGTCTTAGATTTAATTATATGTAGTATCTAGTCTTAGGTTTAATTATATGTAAGTATAATTTAGAAGTCTGTTGCCAAAATATGGTTGCTACAATTAGAGAGTTCTTGATTTCCTCTGTATACTCTTCAAGGATGTGTTATATATGTAAACAAAATCCACCTCACTCTTTTCTTTGTAATATACTTACAAAAAATTAATAGAAAAAATCAAGAGTTTTAACAAGGTGAAATGGGCTGCCTTTGATAACCTCTCAATTAAAGGTAATATAGTAGTTGCCATGGAAATGTGGGAGATTGAACTACATCACCTTCCAGGCATTAACCCCCAGACCAGGTTTTACTTAGTGGTGGTGTTTGTTTGTTTGTTTGTTCAGAATTGTTGTGGTATAAAAAGTAAATATGTGGTCTTTGTTCAGGTTCCTGTCACAGAGTTCCTGAACTCTTAGGATTTCTTGAGTGGTGGGAGTCTCTTATTTTGTTTTTTTTTTCTTTAGATAACTTTTTAAATTACAGTTAACGTGCAATATTATATTAGTGATTAGACATTTATATAATTTATGAGTGAAATGATCATTCCAATAAGTCTAGTACCCATTTAACACCATACATAGTTATTCCAAGAAGACTCTTGCTATTTATAAGGAGTCCCTTTTGGCCACACCTGAGCTTAGGCTAAGGAAGTGTTTAAGGACCCCCTAGGTACAGCATCAGGATGGGGCTGGTCTCAAGAGAGACCAAACACTTGTTTAGAGAGTTGGAACTTTTACTTCCACTCACCCACAGACAGCAGAGATTGAGCTCTAGGAAAAGCTCTATAAAAAGCTCTTGATTTGATGAGCTTTCAGGTTGGTGAATATATTGATGCCACCGAGAAAGTACATGAGGTTTCGTTGTGCTCCCTCCCCACCTTGCCCTATGTATCTCTTCCATTTGGCAGTTCCTGAGTTCTAGCCTTTATAATCAACCTGTAATAGTAAAGCATTTGCCTGAGTTCGGTGAGTCATTCCAGCAAATTATCAAACCTGAGTAGGGGGGTTGTGGGAACCCCCCAGATTTATAGATGACAAGTCGAACAGAAGTACCCAGGTAGCCTAGGCACTCAGAGCTTATCACTGGCCTCTGAAGTGAGGGTAGTCTTGTGGGACCGAGCCTTTAATCACATCCCTTAGACCTGTAGAATTTTATGCTACCTTTAGGTAGTGTCGGGATTAAATTGTATTTTTGGACATATATTTACTGTCAGGGAAAAAGACACTACACATTCTTTGTTAGAAAATACACAATAGTGTATATTTCCTTGAAGTCAGATCACAGCTCTTTGAAGACAAGCTTATCCCATCCTCTGTAGTGCTTAGCCTAGTAATTTGTGCATAGTAGATTCTAAGAAAAGTAAATTTTGCCCAAATGAAGATGGCTTCTGTATTTAACATTATGCCTTTGGAAACAGGTATTTCATCAGAAATAGAAGTGGTGTGCAAGAGCATTTTTCTTTTTAAAATATAAATTGAGATGTGGAACGTGGTTTTGGTGGGGAGTGGGGTTTCTCTCTCTTTTAATGCACAATGTAGTGATTTTTAGTACAGTCACAGAATTGTGCAACCATCACCACAATCAGTTATGCCAAAAGAAATCCCATCCCATAACAACCCATACCTATTAGCCATCACTCCCCATTTTCCTCCAGTCTACCCAGTACTAGGCAGGCATCCGTCTGCTTTCTCTATGAATTTGCCTATTCTAGAAATGTAATATAAATAAAATCATACAGTAGCTGACTGGCTTCTTTTTTATTGCCTAATAATATTCCATTGTATGGCTATATCATTTTATTTATTCACTCATCCATCAGTCAGTGGACATTTGTGGTGTTTTTAACTTTTTGACTTATGAATGTCTGACTAAAGTTCTCAAGAAGGTTGATTATCAAGACAAACAGTAACAATACTTCAGTTTTGTGGGGATGTCCTAATCCAGAAGTGTTGGCCTGTTTTTATTGGAACACAGCTGTTCCCATTCACTTGCAGATTGTCTTGCAGCTTTCATCCAGCAGCTGCAGAGTTGAATAGTTGCAACAGAGACTATATGGCCCATAAATTGTCTCCCTGGCCTAATCTATTTTTGAAAATTTAACTTCAAGAACTTGCTTTTTTTGTTTACTAAATACTCTTTTTTTCTTGTTTTTCGGCAGGCAGAGAACATTTATAATGATGAAGACCCTGAAGGAAGCGTGGATCCTGAAGGACAGGGGTCTTAGATATGTCTGCACTTCTTGTGATTGTAGACTCCCCTTTTTTTTCCTCTCAACCCTGAGATTGATTTAACACTGGTTTTGAGACACAGACTTTGTTCAGCTATCCCTCTATAATAGGTACCATCAGCAATGCTATTAGTCCAAACCAAGGGTATTTTCTAAATATTAACTGGGGGACTTGATTCAGCAAAGCTACAGACTTATATTTAAATTTTCTTCAGGAATTTTCTAGTAACAAAGATCTAAAGTAGCCACCGAAAGGGGAATATTGTGTGTGGTTATTTTATTTTTCTTCTTATGCTATATCCCCAAGTTTTTCAGACTCATTTAATTAAAGGCTAGAAGTAACTAAGGAATAGAGCCAAGTAAGGTAGGTGTGTCTGAGCCATGAAGTAAACGTACTGCAAGATGTCATTTTTATTCAGGAAATAGGGGAGATTCAAGTCATATAAATTCCTACTCTAAAATCTTCACACCTGACTTTCCAGGATGCACATTTTCCTATGTAGACCAGTCTCCTCTCAGTTTCTTAAGTCAAAACTACGTGTTCCTCTTTCCCCATATATTTTTGCTTGTTATTGTATTTCTTGAGCTGTTTTCATATTATTTCTTTCCTTTCTGTGAAATGGTTTTTTAAAAGAACTTGGGACCACCAAGTTGTAAAGATGTATGTTTTTACCTGACAGTTGTACCACAGGTAGACTGTCCAGTTAAGTTGAGAAAGAGTGAATTGATAGCTTGTATTTGTTTTTAAAATTAAATTAATCCTGGATAAGAGTTGCTTTTTTTTAGAAGTTAGTCCTTGACCACTAGTTTGATACCATCTCTGTTTTGGGTGACCTGTTTCACCAGCAGGCCTGTTACTTTCTGACTAACTGTATAAGTGCTTATAATGGAATAAATTGCTTTTCTACATAACCCCATGCTGATGGGTTTTATTTAGTATATAACATCTATCAAATACCAGTCTCTCACTTCTAGAAGAATTCTTCAGATAATAGTTATTGTTTATGGTCTTTGACTATCAAGAGCAGAATTAAATATAATAGAATCAGACCTGTAGAAAAGAGCTTTGTTCCTTTCCAGGGAAAGTGAAAGACATAAAACACTGAATCAGAGTTGCACAGATTACTCTTTGATAAAATAATTTCTTTTTGAAGTCTGTTCCTAGAGAGATACGTAAGAATGTCAAAGGCAGTATGGCAGAGAAATTTTAAGGCAAAATTTAAATTCGAAAAAGCTATTTGAACCTTTTCTCAGAGGTTGAATCTCCCCACTATGTTTTTCACTGGGGCTTATACTTAGAGGTTAGACATTATAGGCTCTTGAAAGCCTTTATCACCAAGTGCCATAACCAGATAAAATGCCTGGTTCTTTGCCAATCACTCAGTTTAACAGTACAGATCACTGATCCAAAATCATTTTCATGGGATATGATCTTTAGGGAAATCAATATTCTTAACCTTTAGGTTCAAATCTGGATTAGTTCTTTTTAGAGGATAGTGAAAGTTATCTTGATACAAGAGTAAACTGTATGAGTCAGAATAGACTTAAAGAAAAGTAAATGTTGTAAGAAGATTCATTTAAAGTCCAATACTTGTTGCACAAAAGAATTCAAATTGTAAACCCATACAATGAAAATTGCCTGCCTTTTTGACCCCCACCTGTGCTCCAACAAAACGTCTTTAGTGTAGGTCAACGCAAGGCAAGATACATTCTTCAGATCACTGCAAGGTGTGTCCATACATTCATCCTTTACTCGGTGTGCATGTGAGGGTTATTTTTTCATTCCTCCATGCATTGAAATGAGTACCAGCAGCCTATGAAACAGAATCCAGCTAAGGGACTGATGGTGTTCTGCCTCCAGCCAGCCCTAAAATCTTTTTAAACAGGTCAGCCAGTATTTGTAACTTTCTCAGGGCAAATTGCTTGCCAAGCCGCTGGCACTCCTTTCTCTGAAAAAAAAAGTATGTCCAAAGGGCACTTAGTGATCCTTGCTAAGAAGTTTCTTTGGTTGTTTCTGGGTTATAGATTCGGCCGTACACTTCTAGACAGCCCCTGTAAGGTTGAGAGAAAAAAGAATGTTTATACTTTCACAATTTATAATACAGTATACCATTTATAACAACTTCTGAAGTTTAATGCAGGCTGTGTTGGGGAGAGGGTGCTAAACTGATTCACATGTGATTGGGCTGACTCCCTTAGAAAGTATTTGGGTGCCTCCCATTTGCAAAACAGAATGAATGGTAACCTATGTGATGGTGATGGGAGGGGTTAGCTAAAATTTTTCTGTGTCCAGATTAAGTTTTCACAGGTATTACAGTGCCTGAAATTCTGCAGTTTGGTTTCTTTGAACTAATCATTGCCTTTTCTCTGTTGTACTTTTAATCTGATCCATACAAAGGTATTTACCAGATCATTTCCCTCAATTACAAGAGTCTAGTAATCTCCCAAACAATAATCATAATCAGTTATTCTTGGATAAAACACAGTAAAAGAAAATCCTGGTATGTTGGGGAAAGTGTCAGTTACAATAGTTATTTGTGAATTTGTATCTAAGATGTAAGATTAGGTAATTAAGAAAAATTTATGGGCACCTATCTAGTATACAACTTGACAGAGACCTTTTTTAACCTTAGTTGCTTTATCCAAGAGAATCTAGAACTTTATCCAAGAGAATCTAGAACTTCTCTCTTATCCAAGAGAATCTAGAACTTTATCCAAGAGAATCTAGAATATTGGTAAATATTCTCATATTTACCAATATAAGAATATATTGGTAAAGAAAATAAATAAGTGAGTTGCTTGTGTTTCCCATTTTAAGCAGTAATCCTGTTCCTCAACCTGTAAACAACACCCTCTTTGGCCTTTTTTAAATTGCTGTAATTGCTGTTAACAGATTAAATTAGCCTTCTTTGCCTCTTTAGGTCATAGTCTGAATTAGACAGCATAACTTGCCTTCTTGGCTATTCTAAGGAAACTATGAATAGCAGCAGATGGGGTAAGGTAGTGGGAGGAAAGTGAGAATGCACAGAGCTTAGATATTTTATCCTGTTACACAATTCCTGGAGATAACTGGGGCATATTTTGAGTCCTACCAGAAACTGAAACATTCCAAATGAACCCTGAATACTTGAACCAGGCAAGTTGGAGGTATGTATTATCCCTAAATGACTTCTTTGTCTTTAGACACATTTAATTCGTTTAAGGGATTAGTACTGTTAAGAAAGCAGCAATAATGCAAACATCACTCGTGTACCCACAAGGATCACCTTGAGACTGTGTCTCGATTCCACCTGCCTGAGAAGTGGGAGCCTGTTCCAGGCTCTTGGGTAGCATAGCCCTTTAAAAAAAAAGAAAGGCTTTTTTCACTGTTAAGTGAAATTTCCCCAGAGCAACATCTGCCCTCCCCACCATCCCCTCAGCCAGTGTTAGTTGGGATTTGGGTAGCAGCAAAAACTGACTTATAAGTTGAGAGCTCTTCAGCAAGGCTGATACGTAGCTGCTCCATCTCTTTGTTTTTCTGTTGTTGGAGTTGCACCCCACTTCTTAACTGCCTCTTCCGTTCTTCCATTTCCTCTAGTTGTTCCTGCATGAGAAAGCCAGGAACATTTCTAATGAGCCAAACAATAAAAATATTACATTGTCCATTATAATTTACAAAGCACTTTCTTGAGGAACAAATTCAAGAGGTGGTGTTTTGTCCAAGTGTCATTCCTTTCTAAAATGGTGACCTGAAAGTTTTGTCTGTTATTTCTTGATAGAGTACTGCAAGGGGTGGACAGGTACTCACAGGGACTTTTTGGTTTTACAATTTTAAGAAGTGTTGGGGAGGATTTTGATCCTCACATTGGTATGGTGGGAATTTTACAGACCTCTGTGCAAATTTGTTTAAGACTGAATTTGTTCAAAAATGTTAAGTTGTTAGAAGCTATGCCCTGGAGGCCCTCAGGAGCTTTCAGATAATTGTCCATTTCCTGTTCTGCCAAAACCAGGTAGGATGCATTCTGTAAACTCTACCTAGGATTAATGCCTGAGGAATGAGGTAAGGACGATGTCAGCAAATCAGTCTCAGGCTTAGTTGCTAGCTGGCTGGATCCTTAGGAAGCAGGAAGGAGTTGGGAAAGAGAATTGAAGTTGGAAAGCATATTTTAAAGGAACAATGACTTCACCTCAAATTTTGAAGAATAGTAGAGGAATCCAGTTTGGGTACATTCTATTATTAGAAGGATCTAAATAATTTGTTCTCTGAGTCATCCTTGATATACCTGTGGCACATCAATCTGCAATGTTTGATATTTTGGCTGAATCTCAACTTACATAAACATTGTCAAAAGGCCTTTTTTTAGCTCTGCTTTGGCACCACACAGAGATGCAGCCTTGCTATCATAAGAGCATGTCATCTGAAGGGAAGCACCTGCATACCTCTGTGCTCCAATTTCCCAAACCCCACTAGCAAACCTGTTATTTTGGTGAGGTGCAAAAGATGTGCTTGGGAACGCAGTCTTCACCAGCACTCTGACAGGAGCAGTGTCACAGAATGAAGGTTGTATTGCTACAATGGTGGGCATTAAAGACAATCTTCAGTCATAATTCTATGTAGCACCACTAGACTAACTTTCAAAAACCTTTATTTCAATCTTTCAAGACTCTCCTTTAGCATTCACAGCCTCTTTAATTTGACCCCTACCTCTAACGAGAACCTAACTTTCCTATGGAGGCAATGGCCTTATGATTGTATTACACGTGAGGGAGCAGAGCCATAGAGGTTCGGTAATTTGTTCAGTTTCCCAGTTAGGAAGTGGTTGAGTCAGGATTAGAGCTCATACTCTTAACTGCTATTTTGCTCTGTGTGTGTGTGTATACACTTCAGAGATCTTTAAACTTTCCTGTGAAACCCCAGGAGAACGTCAAAATGGAGTGCCACTGCCACTCTGACAATAGTTCCACTTTTACCTGTTATATATTGGCATTACATATAAAATTCTTTTTTGGGAAAAGGGTTTTTGGCTCTGGAGAAAACTTGTTTTTGAAAACCATAAAGCCCTTTACAATCTGGTCCTCATCTACCTCTCTAGCCTTATCGCTCTATTTACTTACCGTGTCTTTGTGTTTACATGCTTTTGTATAAGCTGTTCCCTCTGCTTAGAATGTCTTTCCCTTGTCTGCCCAGTGAATTAATTCAAGGCTCAGCTCATTTGTAATGGTTGAATGTGGACTCAAGCTAGATTTCGCGGGGTTATATCACTTCCATCACTCCCTAGCTGTGTAATCCTGGACCAAGGACAGTCTCACCTCTTTTCTCATTTTTCAAATGATGACACTAGTTCGTACCTACCTCAGAGAGGTAGGGATTATGAGTTATTACATGTAAAGAACTTCAAGAACATGCTAGCTATTAATTCTCTTATGAAATTTCCCCCTTATTTCCCAGTCAGGCAATTAAACCTGCGTCATCGGTACAACGCCTTATTCCTACAACTGTTAACAATGTTTCTCACACTGAAGTATATTTCATCGATTTGAAGGCTTTCACATTCTAACAGATCAAGATGCATCTTGAAATCAAGTGTCTTAAATTTTATGAAATACTCATTTTATCTGGCATCCTTCCTGGACTAAAAACTGTTCGAGGGCAGAAACTCTCCTCTCCCTCTCACCCTTCCCATTTTTCATCTCTTTTGCCAGCACATAGCTTACTACCTGGAATATAGTAAGTAGGCACTTAGAAAAGACCTGTTGAATGAATAGATGACAGTGATGAAATAGGCAAAGTTTATAATTGTAAGAGTGAAGTGTACCTTTGAAAAGTAATCAGGGGCCATTAGTGACCTTCGGCAAACACAGTTTAGGAAGACATTTTAGAAAAAAGAATTAGTTCCTCAGATCTTGATTCCTACTTTAATTATGGTGTAGCAATAGGAAATACTCATCAAGAGTTTTTCATAGAATGATTTTGGAAAGCTGTACAATTGTCGAGTCTGAAAAACCAGTAGAGTTACGAAAATCACAGGGGAGAGAAAATCTGCACTCTAGTACTGTGTCAGAAAGCAAATCTAGAGAATTGCCTATTCATGGCACCACCATCCTAGTTAGTCTTGCCTGAAATCTCAGGATCCTCTTTAACTCCTCACCTCTCTGCCCCATTCACTGAATGGCCAAATGTATTCTGTGTTTGTTCTTCCTTTTATTCCCTCTATCATTGTTTCTTCTTACCTATAGTAGCTTCCTAATTAGTCTACCTCACCTCTAGATCTGTAGCCAGTTTTACACACTGCCACCAGTACTTTTTCTAAATGTAGAGGGACAATCATGTTACTCCCTTGATTAAATACCTTTAATGAAACAACTGATTACTGAATAAAGTCAAACTCCCCAGTTTGGGTTTCAAAGTCCAATGTGATCTGTCCCAACCTACCTTTACAGTTCAACTTACCTTTCAGTTCTTCACCTTTCACATGCAGCCAAGCTACTGATTATATTTTGGATATGTTGGGCTAAATATTAAAATTACCTTCATCGGTTTACTTTTTTAGTGTGGCTATTAGAAAATTTTTAATTATATATGTGGCTTGCATTATATTTATTTTGGACATCATGGGTCTAGATCTTACCTGTATTTCAATACCTAGCTCAGATAACCTCTTCATTCATCAAGAGTTCTCTTGGTTTAACCCATGGCTAAAAATAATCTCATTACCCCATAGTACTCTTATCTGCACCTCTCTTAAATCACATGCTACTTCCTACCCTGGGTTACAATTATTAATGTAATGTCTGTTTGCGTGTAAACTATTAAGGATAGTATTTATGAAAAAAAGTGTCCTTTCACCAGACTGTGAACCAATAAAAAAAGCAATTGGGAATGGGGTTAAAGATAGTATACATAATGTATAGTTTGAAAACATTGAGTATCATGACCCCCCCCACAAAAAAACCCTACTGTTTTCATAATACAAGCTACAGAAAGCTTGACAAAATTTTGAATGAAGTGAAGCCATTTTCAATATAGGACATGTTCCCTTAAGGATGTATCAATCTCTGGGAGGGCATACAATTTTTAAGTTTATTCAAAGGAACACGTGATTCAAAAGACAAAAATACAGCTCTGAAAGGCATCACACACTAATCTCATAGTGGCCAGCAACACTTAAGTCAGCATTTAACTGATGTGTACTCTGAGCCAGAATGACGGAGAGAAGTAAAACACTCCCTACCTTCTGAAAGCTCACAGCCTGTGGGAGAGACATTGTTTATTCACTTAATATTTATATCCCACTGTTCTACAAAGGATTAAAACTGGTTCATACTTCATTAGAAGTAACTTGAATACAAGTTAAATGGTGACAAATGCACAAAAAAGGAAAATGAGGAATAGAGATTTATAGATTTGATCCCAGTTTTAAGACTGGAAAACTTCAAGGCAAACCAGATAGGTGGGACTTAAGGATGAATGTAGGGGGAGGGGGAAGGATGAGTGAATTCTACCTAGACTCATTCCCATCTGCTCTCTATAAGCCCAGGTGTGACTCACTTAGAATTCGAAAATTGTGACATGGACAGAGCACTGACATACTTGAGGTTGCTCACGCCAAGTTCAGATTACTCTGGCTCACTAGCTTCAGTTTCCTCATCTATTTAAAAAAAAAAAAAAAAAGATAATACTTGACTTAGAGGATTAATGAGAGGATCAAATGAGATAATTGTGTAAAAGTATAAATTAAGAGTGCAGATAATGTTCAGTCCCTAGCTCAGGCCTGTATGAATGAAATGAAGAATGGAGTAAAGAAACGAATGGCCTCAAAGAATAAGTCGTTCTTCCTATGTATGACAGTATCCTTCAGCCCAAAAGACATTTGACTCTGGTGACCTCTACCTTCCCCAGGCTAAAAGACCACACTTCCTTTCATGCCCAGTGGGCCTACCCTGTACTGCTGCACCTCCTCATCTCGTTTTTGCCTCACAAGTGTGATCTGGTCCTCCAGGTTCCTGTTTTGCAGGTGGAGCTGCTGGGCCTCTGTTTGCAGGGGTCTCAGAGCCTCCTTCATCTCTTGGATCTCGGCCTGGGTTTTCTGTAGACCTTTGGCAGCGGCTTCTTTCCTCTCTAGGAGCCGCAGCAGCTGAGGCTCATACTCCTCCTCCAGGCCCTGGCGGCTCTCTGCCATGAGGTTCTCAAATTGGGCAGAAAGCCGCCGGCTCTCCTGCAGAAAGTGTCCATCCCTCTGGCTTGGAGGTGCTTCTAGTTGTTGCCGTAACTGTTCCTTCTGCTTCTGATAGGCATCCCGGAGCTGGGCCCGTTCCTCGGAAAGCTGGGCTGCCCGTGCAGTCAGCACTTCCCGGAAATCGGCAAACTGGGCCACGTCCTGCCGGCGGCATTCCAGCTGGTATTGGTACGCCACGCATTCCTTTGTCACCTTGAACAGCTTCTGCTTGACCAGCCGGATCTCCTCCCTTATCCCATCCCTCTCCAGCTCTGCTTGGGCCTGTAGTTTGTAGGCAGCCAGGATGTCCTGATGTACTTGTTGTACCTCCTGTAGGGCTGGTTCCCGAAGCAACACAAGCTCATGGATGAGCTGATCCCTCTCCTCTTCCAGCTGGGCCACAGCTTGGACACATTGCTGGAAACGCCCCTCAAGCAATTCCAGGTCCTCTATGCTCAGGCTCTCTGTGCTGGGACTAGGCCCAGCTCTGAGGCTCTCCTCAGGGTTAGGTTTCTCCTCGGTCGTGACAGTCTCACCCCCATAGACCATCTGATCTGGGTTTATGGTCTGTTCTGGCTTCATAGGCTCTTGTACATACAGTGTCTCTGGCTTCACAGGCTCTTGCACACACAGTGTCTCCTCTGGCTTCACAGGCTCTTGCACACACAGTGTCTCCAATGGCTTCACAGGCTCTTGCACACACAGTGTCTCCTCTGGCTTCACAGGCTCTTCTACGTACAGAGCCTCATCTGGCTGCCTGGTCTCCTCAATATACAGCATCTCCTCAGGCTTCTCAGTCTCTTCCATATACAGTGTGTCATCAAAGTCCCCTGTGTCCCCCAGGTAGAGAATGTCCTCTAAGTCCAAGGTCCCCTCCAAAGATAGAGTAACTTCAGGGTTCAAGGTCCCCACCTCACCCAGGGATCCAGAGTGCTCCTCCTCTTGAAAAGGAGAATTGGCCTCTGCTCTTGTTTCTCTGCAAGAGAAATGACCTAAAGTGAGAGAGCAGCCACAATCCCAGGATGGTTTGTGACTGGAGCCATCATTCACGGGCCTAGACTATATCAAGTTCTCACATCTCAGAGGGCACTTGTCTGCTCCCTTTCCTCTACTGATCTCTCCCCACACAGCCTAGTGCTTCGATCCCCTGACAACATCCCCAGGATGTCAATGTCTGGTCTCTGCTTATATACTGTCAAGGACAGGAAACTCACACCTGAGCCACCGCTATTTGTTCCACTATCATAAGAAAATTCTAATGTTGAGGTAAAACCTTCTTTCCTGCAATTTTTACCTGGACTTGATTTTTCTTTCTAGAATCAGACAAATCTAACTTCTTTGCTATATAAATTCTTTAAACACTTACAGAGAGCTAAGTTATCTTTCAATTATTCCATGCATGTCACAGTTTCTAGTGCCCTTCTCGTTTGAATCACTTCTTTCTGACCAGGCTCCAAATTGTCACTGTCCCTTGGGGATGGGTATTGGAAGCAAAACCCAGGTGTGCTCTGAGCAGTGACTCTCTGTACATTATACTCTTATCAATGCAGCCAAGATTCCCTTAGCATGTTCTTGACGAATACTGAGTTTGACTAAAATCCTTAAGGCTTTTTCACACCAAGTGTTTTTAAACCACATCTCTTGTTCCTGTAAAACTTCATTTATCTTATTAGAATTGACCTGTCCTTCTAGCCTGTAAAGGTACTTGAATTCAGATTCTATGATTCTGACAGCTAAGTCCCTTAACCCAGCTGCCCGTTGCCTGCTGGCTTAAATCAGTTCCTGTTAAGGAATATGCCCCTGCTTCCTTGGCCCTCAAGAGGCTTTGGTCTTTCCTGTTTCAAATACATCTTACCTACCTTAAATCTCTGAACAATTCTTTGATAATACAAAATACCATGGAAATAATAATAACTATTATACTTATAAAGGTCCTATATGTGCAAGGCCCTGTTCTAAATGCATTACACGTAGCAATTCATAACAACTCTGTGAGGTAGTTACATTTATCATCCCCATTTTACAGAACAGGAAACTGAGGTTAAAAGAGATTAAGTGATTTGTTCAAGGAAATTCAGATATTCAGGGTGTTCCAGTTATAAAACAGACTAAATTTGAGTATAGCTTTCAAGAAGCTTTTTTTAGATATAAAGTATAAATGAAAAGTCCCACGTATCAAAGAAGTTGATTGATCTGTCTTAAAAAGGGCTGCTTGTACCCAAGTTTTAAGCTCTATATCTTAACTCCAAGTTCCCAACAAAGGTTATTTTTACTCTAAATCATCGTGTACTCGGTCCTTCTCTCTAACACCCTGGGACTTTCTGGCTCCCCTTTCTGTTTTCTCATGTTGGCCTTCTGGAGACTACAAAAGTATGGTTTCACCAGGCCCCAGCCACCACTGGCCTCATTTAACCCAGCGCCCACACCAAAACCTAGAGTCTGAAGACAACCTCAACAGTCACCTATTCCATTCACATCACTTCATCAGAGAGGAAGTGTTTCTTAAATATCTTCACCAGATGGTACCTGGCACCTCAAACTCAACCGCTCCCAAATTATTATTCTCCCTGAGCTTGCTGCACCTATATCCTCCAGCTCAGAGGCAAGAAATCTTTAAATAGCTTTTTCCCTCCCCTGTAGAGCCAACTCACTGAGAACTCACCCTTCTATCTCCAAAAGTCTCCCATCCCCACCCCCTTCTTCATCCACTGCCAGGGCCCTAGTCCAAGTCACTGGCTCTCACCTGCACTTTTGTACCAGCCTTCCAACCAAGCCTTCTTCCTTCTCATCCCAGTCTTTGCTCTACAATGCCACAGCTTGCTACAACATAAAGCAAACCATGTCACTCCTCTTCACCCACAGATAGCCAACTGCTTAGCAGAGATTCAAGGCCCTTAAAGATGTGGCCCTAACATATCTTTTCAGCCTCGTCTCACATTACTCCCCCACAGCTGACCGGATGCTGGACAAGCCCACAACCACTAAAGAATTCAGCTGAGAAAATACATTGTATACCACCTGACTAGAGAATAGTCCTGGAAAAGTAGAACTCCTAGTGCCAGGAAGAATGCACCTGCTCAGCCAGCCAGACCCACCCTGACTCTCAACAGAGTCCTTGCTTTCCCAGCAGACAGCCCTCCCATCACGCCCCTGCTGTGTGTTCCCCGCCCTGGAATGACATAACTGTTCAAGACAGTATTCTAAGCATTTTACATGAATACTCATTTATATGATGCTCATCTATTATCCCCATTTTATAGACAAGGAAACAAAAGCACAGAGTAAATTCACTCAGGGTTCCGCTCCTGAGCCAGAGTTCCTTTTGACCTCGGAATAGGCATGAGGTCTAAAAGGTAAAACAACAAGGGCAGATATACTAGAGCTTGGCACATAGCATTCAAAATGTATTTATATCCATTCACCTAAGAAATTTCTACCCATCCTTTAAGCCCTGCAAAAGTCTATCTCCTCTGTGAAGTATTTCCCAGACAACTCCCATTCTTGCATTCTCAAGGCACTCTGTATGCAGTTCATCTTTGCACGCAGTGCTTTGCATTATAGCAGTGCATGTGTCTGTCTCCCCTGACAGTCAATTTCCTAAGGACGAATATAGTTCTCATTCTCTCTGTATCCCAGGGTAGGGCTCTGTAGAAGGCAGGCAGGCAGGCAGGCAGGCAGAAACCGACTAAGATCCAAGGAGGAAACTTGCCCAGGGTCAAATGGCAAAACTGGAAGTAGAGCCCCGGCCTCCTGACTTCCAGGTGGTGCTGTTATCACACACCATGTTGCCTCAGTCAACTCACCCACAGTGCCAGGCCTCTACTAGATGCTGCCCTCACACAGCTGCCTCTCTCTAAGGAGCTGGGGGAAAAGTAGGGAGGCCCAGGGACAAGACAGTCAGCTCAGCTGGGGGGCCCTGACATCAGGCTTCCTTGGGACCCAAGCAGCCTGCCTCTGCCACTCTGTCCCTTGTCCCTAGAGGACTCCAGAAGCTACCAACTCTGTCCATTAAGGCTGTGGCTGGGAGTCTCTGTGACACTGCACAGGCATGAATTAGTGTGTGTCTGTCTGTCTTTGTACCTACCTATAGGTGTGTTTGACAGTACAGGTGAGTGTATGTGTAGGACTGCTCCGCTTTGTGCCATCTGTGACAGTGAAGGGGTGTCAGGTGTGTGTATTTGCACCTCCACCTCGTGGTACGCTGGGAAAGTCCAGGGTTAGAGTCTAACCTGGGGCAGAAATACTTCCTACTTGCCCCAGATCTCAGCCACAGGTTCCTTCCCCCTAACCAGTGGTAAGCTGACAGTGTGGATGGATGT
>NW_011888817.1:9416470-9419223 GCF_000151845.1 Pteropus vampyrus
CCTTCTTTTTCTCCACCCTTCCCTTACGAGGACCCCAGTTTCGGGGGGCAAGAGAGGAGGGTGTCTCTACAGCCCCAGGGGAGCACTTTCCCTACCCGGCCAGCTGGGGATAGGGAACAGAGTTTGTAGGGGGGAGAACTAGGAGGGACCCAGCACCTCTGCTCATTTGGGAACGTCGGCTGCAGTTGGGAACCTTGCAGTCCCCACCCGCGCAAGGCGGAGGAGCGCGGCCCCACAGCTGTTGTGAAGGGCTGGGGGAGGAAGGTTAACCGCCACACTCCGTGCGTTCGGGGACAGTGGGGATCCTGCGGCTGGGGGTAGGGAAGGACTGTCTGGGAGGGGTTTAAGCCTCTAAGGTTGAGTCTACATTTAACACCACTTCCCGTCCCCACGCTGCGAGCTTTCCTGGAGTCTCTCCCGTTACCCCCACCCAGCCCTGCTTCTGTCCACTCCAAGGCATGCTCCCTCCCCCAAATCCTTAGCCCGCCGGTGTCAGGGTCACACTTCAACACTGAAGTCTTTCTTCCCAAGCCAGAAGCTGCCGGGCCCCTTCCCAGACCTGGACTGCAGGCATTCTCCCTTCTGATGCCTTTTTTCCACTCAGCCCTTCTGTCTGGGGAGGTCTTTGGCACAATTGCGGAAGAATGCTATGCACTGTAACAGGCCGAGGGGCTGACTGTGTGTTTAATCAGAGAGGCCTTAAGCTGGGGGTGGAGGTGGGCTGTGTGTTGTATCAATGTGCCACTGCTGACTGTATGACCACCTGGATGTGTGTGTGTGTGTGTGTGTGTGTGTGTGTGTGTAAACTGTGAGACTGCATGCCCATGTGTGACTCTGTGACGATTATGGGGTACGTGCCTGTGTGCAGGCATATGGATGTGGGATTGTATAATCCTGGGGGAGTGATTATGTTTGTGGTGATCATGCCGGTTGTGGAGTACCTGTGTGTGCAGCTGACTGTTGCGACTGTGTTTATGGGGTGTGTGTACGGCCCTGTGTGTGATTGTGTGCCTGAGTGACTAGGGGCTGATGTGTGTGAGAGTGAGTGCTCACAAGCAAATGTGAGGAGTATCCTCTGTGTGTGAGTGGATCCATGCTCATTAGTCCATGTATCTCAGTGTGCTGCCTGCCTGTGGCTATATTTTTATATCTCTCTGTCTAATGTAAGGGGGTGGGAGATTAACACCCAGGGCAGCCGAATACACCCTTGTAAGGTATGCATGAGAAAAAGTTGGGTTTTGGAGGCTGCTGGTCATTTTCTGACTTACCCCTGAAATATTCCAGGGAGGAGGTTGGCAAAGCCTCAGCTGCTGGTCATTTGACAGCTGTTGCCAGTCAGAAGGGGGCTGAGGGAGCAAGGGTAAGGCCTGCCAGCAGTACTATTTGCTGCTGGTGCTAGGCAACGGTCAGCAAGGGTGGCATTAAGAAGGGTCATCCCTTCCCCTCCAAACCCTTACCCCACGAGCTGACCCTGGGTAGTCCCCAAGACTGAATTCCTTAACTCCTTCTAGCTTTCCTCAAAGCCCTTCTTTAGGCTGAAACACTGAATCTCCCAGGGTCTCAGAAACTCCTCTACCTCCAGGCCTTTCATCTTGCTGTTCCCTCTGCCTAGAACACCCTTTCCAGCTCTTCACATCTCAGTTTCTACTCTTATTCAGGTCTCGGCTTACATGTCATTTCCTCAGAAGGGCCTTCGCTGACGTGGCCTCCCCCTCAGGAATGTCCTATCACATCGCCTTGTTTATTTTCTGTACAGCACTTATTATAATCTGAAATAGTGTTTCTTTTCAATTCCTTCTTTCTCTGCTTCCCCCACTAGAATAGAAGCTCCATGAACGCAGGGACTTTGTGTGTCTTGTTTACTGCTATGTCCCCAGGGCCCAGCACAGACTTTGGCATATAGTAAAATCTCAAAAAATTGTTGGATGAATGAAGGAAAGAAGGATAGTCCTGCCTAGGCCAATTAAGGCAATATTTGCTGCCTGTTGTGTGTCAGGCCTGGGCCACTCACCACCAAAGAGCCCCATTGTACTCATGGAAACAGACATACACATGTGCCTAGATTGTATATACTAAGTCAGAGTGAGGTAGTGAGGCTATAGGACTCAGTTCACTGGCAAACATTGGCACTTGGTCTGGGCCCGGCCCTTTGTCAGAGCAAATGGCTTTATTTGGCCCAGACGCCGGCCTGCAAAGAGCTCACAGGGTAGAGGATGCTAGATCTGCCTCCTGGGGAGATGAACTCTTGCAGAGAATAATGCCAAATCACTGAGCTGAGTGATGTGATAGGCATTGAGAACCAGAGAAGCCAGGGATAGGAGAGACACCAGGGCTGTGGACAGTTTCTTGGTTCAAAGTAACTTGGGCCTAGAAGGATGAGAAAGGGCATTCAGACATCAGGGACTGGTTTGAAAGATAAGTACAGCCATTGTCTCTTAGCCCCTCCGCAGAGCAGAGTCCACAAAGAGGAGAGAAGCCCCGGGCAACTACTCTTGGCCTAACCTCCATTCGCGGAGTTTATCCAGAACACACAAGCCCTACTATGTGTTCTGGAGCTGCCTCCTTCTGACAGTCTCACCTGGGCCCCCTTGCCTTATGGCTTCAGGTGGAGACTGGCCATAGGAGATACAGGAGACTCCGACAGGAGATCAGAGGGAAGGAGAGTGAGATCAGGATATTTATAATACCTCCTCCCCCATGCTTTTGGCATCTCCACCGAAAACCACAGTTCCTGTTGGTTGGCCTGCACCCAT
>NW_011888817.1:9420006-9438961 GCF_000151845.1 Pteropus vampyrus
TGGAAGCCACTCTGCTGAGTTTCTGTATGCCAAGAGCTCCAGCCAGCCAGAGGAAGGAGGAGGATGGTGAGAGATGCTCCACCAGGCTCTTCAGCCCACTGCTTCAAGGGAGCAAGGGTTCAAATTCAAGCTTTGGAGGTAGCAGGCCCAAACCTAAAACCTGCCTCTGCACTTGCTGTGTGACCTTAGGAAAATCACTCTACCTTACAGATACTGCTTTCTTCTCTGTAAAATCAAGTAATGCTTTTTACCTCACAGGTTTGCTGTGAGGATAAACAGAACACAAAAAGCATTTAGTTAAGTACCTGATACATTGCGAGTGCCCAAAAAATAATAACTATTATTTTAAAAACTTCCCTTTCTCCTTCTTATTCTCCCCAAAACTGCAATCAGGGACTGACTGACTATAGTATGTCCATCGATCCATCCACCCCATTCTTTTAATTGTTCATTCATTCATTTCAACATTTATTAAGCCAGACAACATGCTAGATCCTAGGAACACAGAGACTAGGAAATCATTAAAGCGAGAACAATATCTGTTCTGATGTTAGCTATTTTCTTAAGCACCTGCTACATGCCAGGTGCTAAGGTAAGCATTTTGTCTTCATTATTGCAATGAATTCTCAGAACAGCCCTAAAACATAAGACCTATAATGAAACTCATTTACTGGTGGTAAAACTGAGGCCCAAGAGGTCAAATAAGTTAGTTGACCAAAGTCACACAAGCAGGAAACGGTGACACTAAGATTCAGTATGCTGCCTCCACTAGTGACTGAATTGGTTTTTTTTTTTTTTTATCATCATCATTGTCATTTTGCCTGACCTCTAGAGGCTTATAGTCAACTGAGAGTCCAGTGGCCTCCCCTCAACCCTTGGACTTACTTGGCAGGAGTCCCGGCATGGCCGCAGACTTGGGCAGAGTTGGGTTCAAATTCAGTTCTGCATCTCTAGGCAAGTTACTTAAACTCCCTGAACCACAGCTTCCACTTCTAGGAAATGAGGTTGGGTGGACATTAAATGAGAAAATATTGAGGAAATGCCCAGCACCTTGCCCAATATAGAAGAGTCGCTTAATAAGTGTTATTCTCTTTATTTCCTCCTTTATCCCTGCCCGTTGGAATCCCTGTCTGGGGCTCATGGGCCTGCACCCTTGCTGACCGACCATGGGTGCAGAAGTCACCACGCTCAGCGACGTGTCTCTCCCGCGGGCGTCATCGCACCGACTACCCCCGCCCCCTCCCCGCCTCCACGAGCTCTGGGAGTGGTTGTTCCCACGGCCGCCGCGCGGGGTCGCCTGGGCCCGGAGTTTTATGTGCGGAGGCAGGGAGGTCCGAGCCGGAGCTGAATCAGGATGTTTTAGGATCACAATGATAATCGATAATAACAATAATAGTACCAGCACCAGATCCACCGGTTACCAATTTAAAAGGCGCAATCGCGTGCTGGGAGGCTGTGGGACTCAAGGGAAGGAGCCAGGCTTAGTTTCAGACCGGGTTCTAATCCAGACCGCTCACTCTCACACTCCGCTCCGTAACCTCGGGCCTCACTGAACCTGATTCCTCAGCTTAAAAATGGGAAACAATAATATAGTTCTTGAGAGGAATAAATGAGCTCCTGGAGGGCTCATTGGAGAGCAACTTGGGAAAGGGCATGTAATGTAATTCTCACCTCTACCCTGTGAGGGAGCTATTTTAAATTCCCTTTACAACTGAGGATCTACCGGGGGACCTTTTCCCAGGCGTCCCTGGGTCTGTCCCTCTCCTAGCACAGCCCAGAGGCCAGTCCAGGAACTCACCCACTAAACCCACCATCCAGCACTGTCACCTCTCTGGAGTTGTCCTTTCATCTTCAGTCCCTCAGGCTCCTCTGGACACTGTCCTTCCATCCCCAGGGACAGGTTCAAGCCAGCCAACTCTAGCTATTCCCCCTCAAACTGAAGGTATTCTCCCTCTTCTTGCCTACTTACCTCTTTCAAAACCCCATCAATCACGTCCTCCAGAAAACCTTTCCCGGGCTCTCTCTCCCTCTCTGGGTCCACAGCCTTT
Source organism: Pteropus vampyrus (assembly GCF_000151845.1). Classification (NCBI taxonomy): domain Eukaryota; kingdom Metazoa; phylum Chordata; class Mammalia; order Chiroptera; family Pteropodidae; genus Pteropus; species Pteropus vampyrus. The sequence goes on from NW_011888817.1 coordinate 9,422,055, forward strand.
GCACATGCTGTTCCCTCTACCTGGAACACCCTTCCCCTCACCCCTAAAGACTGTTACTTAGGGTACAGGTTAAATATCACTTCTTCCAGGAAGTTCCTTTTCCTTGTGTTCTTCATCTACCCCCATTACATAGTGACATCCCTGAGAGCGGGAACCACACCTACCGAGGGTTCCCTGGTGCCGCAGGGCCCAGTGACTGGAACAAATTGAACGCTCACTAGATGCATGTCCGATGAATGAGTGATCTGACCCATCCGGGTTCACTCACTGAGGTTTCACAACAGCCTCAGCTCAGAATCATAGAAACAGAGGCGCACACTCAGAGGCACAGTCATACTCAGTCACGCACTTGCACAGAGTCAGAAAACAGTCACACACAAGAGCCATGCACAAAGCTGAATCCATCTGTGCTCGTTTCTGCCTCCCTCTGTCTGGATACCTCTAGGTATGCATTCACTCTCATCTTTTATGACTTGAGGTCCCTGATATCAAGTGTTATGTCTCCTTTACGAGCCTGGTAGGCCATAGAAGAGGAGGAATTGCCCCCATCAGACTGGCAATCCCAGAGGTAGTGTTATGTCTCCCCAATTAGTCTGGGGAACTGGGCCAGGGAGTGTCTCCTAGCCTGGGAGTTCTTGGGTTAGGCTGTCTCCCACCAGACTTGGAGCCCGTGGGGCAGGGCTGCATCTTCCCACTAACTAGTCTTGGAGCCCCAAGGACAGAATGGGTCTGAATGAACTGGATACTCCAAGAACAGAGCTGAGCTGGATTTCCCCCATCAGACTGGGCATTCCCATGGGCATGATGTGTCCCTCTGAGCTCTCTCCACCCCTGCCATCTGCCCTCCTCCCACCATGGTATAGTGATTAGGGCTGGGATGGGCCGCCGAGGCTTTGGAAGCAACAGCAAGCCTAATAGCAAACCACACTGCAAGAGGCTGCTCTTGTGGGATCCCCTAGGAGGATGTGGCCTGGCCCAACTCAGTCTGTCCTGGCAACTCATTCATTTGTCTTCGATTCACTCACCAGACCTCTCCAGAACCCCTGGGCCTGGGCCTGCAGCACTCTACCTCTATTATGTTGTTTAATTCTCTCACCAATCGAATCCTGGGAAGTGGGTGTGATCATCACCCCATTTATAGACAAGGAAACTGAGGTTTGGAGAAAAGCAGTGACTTGCCCTAAGTCACATGGCTGGGAAGTAGCGGAGCTGGGTTGGCCACTGTACAGGCTGCCTCCTACCAAGGTTTCAAAAATATTGGGGCAATAAATATGGCAGGTTGCAATAACTGCTCATGAATGTGTGTGTGTGTGTGTGTGTGTGTGTGTGTGTGTGTATTTGTGTCTCACACCCAGGTCTCTGGCTTGAGCCCTACGGTGCTGGCTATGTAGGCAAAGAGGGTGGGAGTGCTTACTGGGGAGACTGGGAACAGTGAAAGGAGCAGGTTGAACAGGCAGCCATCTCGGGCAGAAGGCGAGTCTGGAAACCAGTCTGCCCAGTTCACAGCATGAGCATCTCCTTTCCACTCTGCTCTTGGCACTGGAGTCCTGCATTTGAGTCCCTTCACCATCTGACCCCTTCTGAGCTTCACTTTCCCCACCTGAGAAACAGAGACCTGGAGAGGTCTCATTTGGGATTCCTACACCTTTAAGCCTTTTCCTGTGGAGGGTGAGGCCAGGTGGCAGGTGAGTGAGTTGCCACATCAGTAGGGTGAACTCCGCCCCATCCCTCCCCCAGCTCCGGAGGGAGGTCCCAGAGGCCCCAGAGGATGGTGGGAAGTGGGTGGGGAGAAAGAGCTGAGCCTAGTTGGCTGGAGAACTGGGGATGCCTGCAGGGGTGGGTAAGGAAGACTGTGTGGGTGAGTGTACCTGACCCACCATCTCTGATTGTTCCAGAATATACAGGAGTGTGTATAAAATAAGGGTGTGCCTTTGACTGTGAAGATCTACTCAAGTGTGCAAGCTTGTTGCAAAAATGTGTGAATGTCTCTGAGTATATCTTTGTGTGTGCTTGTGTCTGTGCTGTTGTTCTGGGTGTGCAGGAGTGAGTATAGTTGTGTTGCTGGTCTGTGTGAATGTACTTACGTGTACAGGTGTATGTCTTTGTGTTTGCCCTTCTGTCTGTATGGATCTTGTATACTGGAGCATGTGTTAATGTGTGCTTTTGTGTGACTACACCTGAGTGTAAAAATGTGTATAGATGAGTTTTTGAATGCCTCTGAGTGTGTCTTTGTGTCTGTGGATGACTATGTGGATGTCCCTGAGTGTAAGGAGTGTGTAAATGTGTATGTCCAGAGTGCCTTGTGTGATCACATGGACAAATGTGTACGTGACTGTGTGTTTTGCTAGCAGAGTCTTCTCAGAATAGGTCTGAGCCTTTGCAAGTCCACATCCATTGAGCAGCAATTCCAACTGATTTCTGACTGATGGAGGTATAAAGCCCACCCCACCCTTCAGAAAAGCCCAGCACCATGTTCCCCGCATCCTGGTGATTCACTTCCTCCCCAATACCCCAATCTCTCCCCAATACCCCAATACTGCCTCTTGCCTTAAAGGGCAGTCCTTTTCTTGACCAGTTTGCCCTCTTCCCACCCAAAGGGAGTCTCAGTCCCTTCTTCCAAGCAGCCTTTTATGAATAGAGGTGGGGGACTTAACATTGGCTAAGCATGTTTTATTGTACCCCTACTTGACAAATGAAAACACAAGGCTCAAAGTCCTGCAGTGACCTGCTGCTGGTCACATGGTGGGCATGTGTGTTTGATCCCATGATTCCTACAGCTCAGGACAGGACCTCTGGCATCCTCCAGCCCCTTCAGTGGCCCCAGACGGGGGCTCTGGACCGGGGATGGGGATATTTGAAGAATCCCCCGCCCCAGCCACTTGCTTGGCCCTTCCCATGTTGTCATTTAATTCACTCCAGTCTTGCTCAGAGAGGTGAGGCATCTTGTCTGGTGTTACAGAGTTGAAAGTATCTGAGGATTTGAATCCAGATCTCTCTAGCTCCAGATCTCATGGTCCTAGGGGCAAGGGAAGGTTGGCGGAGGTGGTCAGCCCAGGCCTGACGAGCTGCTATTCCCTTAGAGAAAAGCGGAAAGATAATGAGACATGGATAGAAATGAGAAAAAGTGACTCGAGACAGTTCTCTTGCGGCATCATACCCAGAGCCAAGGTGACACAGATTCACGTGTGCCCCAATAGCTTGATGGGACTTCCTGTTCTGACCAGAGTCTGGCTCCCTGCCCTGGGGCCCCCTCCCTTCCACTGAAGGGTTGGGGACAACATGACTAAATGGGCCCAGGCTTGAGCAACCACCCCACTGGCTGGTCACAAATATTTGAGATTCCACCATCCACTGACCGCGGTCCCCTTCCAAGCTCTTCTTTTAGATCGGACTCCAGGCTTGTTCCACCCACTGTCTCATTTCATTCTCTCGACATCCTCTGACACAATAAGCTTTCCTCTCATATTTCTTATGAGGAAACTGAGGCTTTGAGATGCAGCTATCTGGCAAAAGCAGGACTTAAATCTCATCTTTGGACTTCAAGTCCAGGGCTCCTGCTGCCATCTGTGGCTCCCTCTGGATCCCACTGTGGGCTTCTGCTGGAAGGAGGCCAGACAGGCAGGGTTCGTTTGGTTATTTGGGTGACAAGGACCAGAAAAACACTCACCCAAGTGCTTCAGGAGACAGAGCTCGTTGTGAGGTTCCGTGGGGAAGTAAGAAAGACAGAGAGGGTGCCCCTCAACTCCAGGCCTCACAGCATCCCCACAGATGTTTGGGAAGCAGAACAGCTCCACTCAACTGGATGTCTCACCTTGGCCACGGCTGTGGGCGCCTGATGCTTCCAAGTCTGTTGCTTAGTGGTCGCAGAGGCTAGGTCAGTCCGGGCCTTCACTTCTGTTCTTCCTGCATGATCTGCCTGCCTAGCATCCTTGCTGTGCTTGGCTCTCGTAGTCTCCTGTCCCTGCTCACAGCTTTCTCTGTGTCGCTCCCTAACTCCTCAAAAGAGGATCTACTTGGTTCAGTAAATCTGATTCCTGGAGGGCAGTTTCTAGCTAGACCATGTCACGGACCACTGGCCAATTGAGTGAGGGCCAGGCCAACCTCTGGTCCAGTCGGAGGCAGGGCAGTTTGGTCACTCGGTTCAGAGTATGGTAACCTAAGAAACCATTAGAATGAACTGTGGGTAAGGCAGGCACTTAGAGCATAAACAGCTCCATGGAACCTAGACTCTGATTTTAGCCACCTCTATGAAGTTGGGGACAGTGTCTTTTCATCTCCTTGCCCTTGTGCCCAACACAGGGCTGGCAGAGTTAAGTTGCAGTGACTATGTTAGTGGACAACTGAGTGATGTCAGCACAGGAGCTGTGGGGCTCTGAGGAAGGCTGTGGCTGTGCAATGGGGCCTGTGATTCCTGGTTGAAGGCACTCCAGGATTACTGTCACCTTGAACCTCCCTGCTTCTGCACCTGTGGGCTTGGGTTTCCCTCACATGGGTCTGCTTTTCTGTGTCCTGGAGATGCCTGGAACAGCTGGCGGCCACCTCTGCTATTCTAGATTCAGGGGTGTGAGCACACGCCCTCTTTCTGCTTGCAGGTTTGACTGAACATCCCTGACCCTGGAACTCACAGCCTCTTTCCTTTGCTCCCTTGCTGCCTGGGTGTCCTGTTTCTGGCCTCCATGGGTGGCCCTGCCTGACCCTGTCCTGGCCTGAGGGGCCGGGTGGGGGGTGGAAGGGGTGTGCACAGTGCAGCTCTTGTTCCAGGGATCAGGGTGGGACCAATGCCTGCTCTCGTGTTCCAGCCCCTGGCTTGAGTCTTGGCAGGCCAAAGGGGGGAGCTGCCTCTCTGCCTGCGGCGTCTTCTCAACATCCGTTCCACTGGCAGAGCAGGCCCAGAGCCACCGTGGAAGCTGATCAAGAAGGGCCTTAGCTGGGCTCTCCTTCCAGGCTACTATTGATCCCTTTGCCTCCGGCTCCTCCACCTCATGACCTGTGCTCTAGACCATGATGAAGACAAGGCTGTGGCTGATATGGCTATGGCTAGAGACTGGGTGGACACGACACTGGTCTCAGGGCTGTAGGTTCAAGTGCCTCATCTGAGAACTGGAGGTTTCCCAACAAGGCTTGATTAAGGAGATAGAAAATCAGTGAAGGGGATGGGGGCTCAGTGAGGGAAATGGGGCTCTGCGGAGGGATGAGGGCTGTGAGTGGGCCCCTGGAAGCCAGTGAGCGGGAGGTCTGGCCTGGGGTCATGAGGGTAAGGGAGCCTTTCCTGGGTTTTATTTCCTAGGAGTTTCCTCCCATCTCCAGGGTCCTGCAGGCTGGGGTCAGCTTCCAGGAAGGCATTGGGAATCTTGGAATGGCTCTATCCAGGGACGAATGCCCCATTTGTCCCTCAGGTCATAACCCTTGGCAAGCCTCCAGGACTGGGATGGGGAGAAAGGGTTGGGCAGTGGGGCCACACCTCAGATTCTTCCTCCTCCGTGAACTCCCTCCCTCCAGCCCCATCCTCAGCATCCTCATCACTGAACCCCCACCTCTTTCACGGAGAATCTCCTCCTTGACTGAGCCCACTCCCATCCCTACAGAGTACCTAGCTCTGTCTGGGTCTCTGTCTCCTTATTGAGCCCAGGTCCCCTCACAGAGCTCTCATGCTACTTTCCTGCCTGCAGGGAGGACTGTCTTGACCCTGGACCCATCCACTCAGGCTAAGCCAAGGACCTATTGCCCAAAGAACTGCAGGGGCTGCTAATGAGAGAGGAGGTACTCATTTGTATTCATTTGCATGGGACCATTTAATATCCAAACGTCCTCGCTTGGGCTGGTAAAGAATAGCCGGCCAGTGTGCACACTATTTGTATATTTCCTTTTAGTGAGGAAAACACTCAAACCCTCCCCCCTCCCCAGCTCTCCTGTTTGGATCCTGACTCCAGGAGAACCTGAGCTGGGCTCTGTAGAGAAGGTACAACAGTCAGAATGTTAAATAGGAGCTAGTTTGGGTATTAGACCCCAGAAGTATGCTGAGGACAGGCCTGAGGTGGGAGAGGAGGCCAGGAGTCCCTTCCCATTCCCCAGAGGAAGCCAGGATCTGGAACAGGGAGTAGAATGAGAAGGTGAAAAGGTTCTTCGAATGTTAAAATCTGAAGTGGTTCTTAGGGATTTCTTAGACTCTACCCGGTGGCTATACACAGGATAAACATACTACTGATACTCCTTTTCTGCATCCATGACAGACATGATTAATTGATTATGGCACTCTGAGCCCAGAGCCACTTCATCCGAGGCAGCAATTGGCATGTGAAATTAAATCTGTTTGTCTTCCCTGATTAGTTCAACCCTTTCCTTTCCAGACAGGGAACTAAGGTCCAGCAAGGATGAAGAAAATGCAGATTATATCCACCTCCAGCACAGCCTGCTCTGCCTGGAAGCACATGGGTTTTTCCTCTGGAGGATGAGGGAGGGCAGTTCTACTCTGTGCAAGAAAATCATTACAAGAAGGTCCTCCTGGGTGGAATAACAGGTGATTTTTATTTATGACTTGGTGCTTTTCTGCATTTCGCAGGTTCTCTTCAAACATGAATTTATTTCGTAATCAGAAATCCCTCAATAATAATACTAGCTGTCTTTTTATTTTATTTTATTTTAACACAAACTGGTATCCGTTTTAGGTGTTATCTAAATCAACCCTGACAACCATTCTGGAAGGGGAGTGGTGTTATTGTTATTCTCATTTTAAAGAAGAAAAAACCAAGCCTTAGAGGAGTCCAGAAATTTGCCCCAAGGTCACACAGCAACTGGCACAGTTGTGACTCTAGCCACATTAAAGACAGTTAAATCAATCAAAATTTAATATCAGGGATGGTCTGGGTCTATGGAAGAATGTTGATTTGTGTGATCTGTATAATATATATGAGAAGCCCCATTTGGGAAATGACTTGCCCACTGTCACACTGGATATTGTAGGAGAAAACAGCCTGGGCCCCAGAGAAAGCTGCTGAACTGCCTGAGGAGAGAACAGAGGCCTGGCATGATCCCCCTACCTCTCCCCAGGACCTGGACACCTCCCTCTGCTCAGGACAATAGGAACATTGTGCCCCACAGCATGTAGGATGGCAGGCCACCTCCTGCCAAGGCCCCTGCTCTTCCTCTCAGCATGGAGGGGAGAGGAGAGAATGAAAGATGCTGAGGAAGGCTGTAGGGGTGGCTCAGAGCTGAGCCAACAACAATAGGGGCAGAGCAGTGGGTAGGAGAAAGGGAGAGTCCTCACTCCGCTGGGATTTTGGAAACAGACCATTGTCGCAGCAGCACGGGCTGAGCGCTTGCCCGACCCAGCTTTTGCAGTCGTCTCTCCCTGGTATATGCCTGAACCCCTCAGCCCCTTTGTCCACTGTCTCCAAATACCACCCCCTCCTATGTGCCCAGAGCATGGGATGGGGACACCTATGGACTAGTTCCCAAATCTGTGTGACCTTGCCCAAGCCACTTGTCTCTCTGAGTTTCTTCACCTGTGAAATGTAGGTAACAAACCCTACTTTTTTAGGGCTGTTCCGAGCATTAAAGGCAATCATAGAAGTAAAGGACCCCAGCTGGAGTAGGTGAAGCAGCCCAGCATATTCTGGTTGTTAATATGACAGGGCCTCTCCTCTCCCAGCCTGCCCCACACAGCTGGTAACGTGAGGACTGGCCAGGAGAGCTTGTGGGGGAGGAGCCCTCTTCCTTCCTGCCCCTTCCAGCTGGGTATCAAGATCTGAGACCAGATGTGTGGCTGAGTGACTCAGCCCTTTCCTGCCTGGAAACTCCTCCCTGCCTGCCTCACCAGGCTGGGCCAAGGAGGGTGAGACAGCAGATTGAAGGTGGAGGGTTGTTCGCCCTGAACAAGCCCTAGGGAGCTGTAGGGGGCAGGTGGGGGAGGGAGAGGAAAGGGGGAACGAAGGTAGCCCGCTTGGCTTGCAAGATGGGGATGGGATAGAGGAGGGTCTGTCAAAGAAGAGATTGAGGGTGTCCTTGAGTCGAGTCATAGTCACACTGACTCAACCTAAAATGCTCAACTGCTCACCCCTCCTCCTCCCACCTGCTCTCATTCCTTCCTCAATATTTCCAGGCCAGCCCAAGCCCACTTGCCCCGCCTTCCTAGGCCCGCATTCCCACTGGGTACTCCCTTCCTTCCCTGTTTTCTCCTCTTCCCAGCCAGCCACTTCCACTTCCTCATCTCTCACTTAGCAGGTCCTGTTACTGAATCCTCAAAGGCATGGAAGCAGCTCTCTGGAAGTTTACCTCTTAGTTGCCAAATCCCCCACCCAACCCAGCTTGAACTCTCAGGGACAGGAGGCGCTGCTGCCCAAGCCCTTCTTGGAGCTCTTTTCTTGGACTCAAACACCACCCTGCTGGTTCCCTTTCTAGCTCTTGGCAGTTAATTCCCCCTCTGATTTCAGCTTCCTCTCTTCCCCTTAAAGGTACATGTTCTATAATCTCAGTTCTTTGTAGTCTAGGTATGGAGGAGGGATTATGTGCATGGACTTTGATCTCATAGAGACCTGGGTTCAAATCCTGACTCTGCCATTTATTAGCTGTGGAACTTTGGAGAATTTAATTTACTTCTGTGAGCCTCAACTTCCTCCTCCATCAAATGGGTTGATATTATGCACCTCCTAGGGATCCGATGGGATAATGCACAGAAAGCATTCACCATTGGGTCTGGCACACAGTAAGTTGCTGTTAATATCCTTTCTCACTGGTCGGTTATCCTGCCAGCCCCGCCCCTAACTCCTACCTACGGGGCATGTCCAGTTGGTTGTCCCAGTGGCACCTCAGACTGCGAATGGCCAAAAGTAAAATTCCAATCCTTCTCTTTCCTCCCCAAACACTAGCTCCTCTTCTTGATGCCCTATTTCTGTTATTGCCCCCACCCCCGCATTCTTCCATCAGGCCCAGCACCCACAAATGTCATTTATTTGTTCAACAAGTACTTACTGAGAATGCGAAGCTACGTGCAGGGAAGGCAGAGTTAAAAAATAATCGTTAAGGAGCTCATAGTCTGGTGTGGGAGACAAACAATGGAATATAATAAGATAATTGCTCTATTAGAGGTTTGTATGGAGGAAGTCAACTCAGGAAGCCTTCCTAGAGAAGGTAGCATTTGGATTGGCACTTGTAGGCTGAGTAGGAGCTTGAAAGGTGAACAAGTCAGGGAGAGCCCAGGAATCAGCCAAGGGCAAAGGTACAGCGGTGTGAGGTATTAGAGGGCAGAGACTGGCCCAGTCCTCAGAGCTAGAAGCTCGCATTTGTGTTTTAGAGAGCTCCCTGCTGGGGGTGGGCGTGGGGGTGGGGGTGGGAGGAGGAGCGGAAATAGCAATGAGACCCAGAAGGAGGATTGGAGTCCAAAAGTTTACTCCTGCTTTGCCGTGTGTGCAGGCTGTGCAACCTGGGGAAAGTCACTTGACCTCACTGAGCTACCATCCCTCATCTGTCAAATGGAGATAATAATAGGCACCCGAGAGGATGTTGGGGAGGGCTGAATGAGCTAATGGACGGGAAAGTGCTGGACAAATGTGAACTGTTGTTATTGTAGACAATCGGGCAGGGCAGGCTGTGGTCTAGCCACAACCCCACCTCAAAAATGGCCTCCTCTAGTCTCCTCTGAGCCAGGCCCACATCCTCCCTGCTGGGGGTTGGGGTGCAGGATGCAGGGGAAGGATGCCTTACTCTGGATCCTGGCTCACTGACTGTGTGAGCTGGGACCAGTGTCTTCCTCCCTCTGAGCCTCATTTCTCCAACTGCAAAACTAGAGCTGAAAATCCAACCAGTAAGGCTACTGGGAGGATTCCTGTGACACCTGGTAGGTGATCATTAACAGCAAACAGTTCCCTGTTCTATGCTCCTTGGTCTCCTCCTCCAGGACCTGGCACCAAGCTGAGCAGAGTGGGAAATGGTAAATATTTAATAACAGATTGGCTGAGAGCTCCTGACTGAAGGGACATGTGGAGGAGCCAAAGGACACCTGCTCCTCCAGCAGGGTCTGCTGGGCTCCAGGGTCACCACAGCCAGATCTGGAAGGAACTTTTGCCTTTAGTGACTTCCTGGGGAATCCCAGCTAAACAGGGCCCCTCCCAGTATACTCCATTTCCCTAACACATCTGTCCTATCCTCTCTTATTCTGTCACTCAGAAGGGCAGCAAGTGGATTGGTACCCGATTAAACAAACATTCACTGAGCTCCTCCTCACTATGCCAAGCTTGGGTGTGCTTGGCATAGTGAGGAGGAGCTGAAGGAGGCACCAGAGTCAGAGCTGAAGGAGGCCAGTCTCTGTTCTCTAGGGCGGCTAACTTTAGCTTCTGGGAGAGCGATGGAAACATGTGAGCTATAATGCGATTGTATGTGGCTTGGCCAAAGACTGATCTATGAAAAAAAATCAGACCTTTAGGAAGGGACTTAACCTCTCTGGGCCTCCATTTAACCATCCACAAAATGGGGACAATCTCTTTAGGGTTGTTGTAAGAATAAGGGAGAAGATCTGGTCAGTCTACCAGTGGAGATGCCACGATGGTGTTGATTATAAGTGCTGTGGTGGACGTCTCCTGGACAAATTCTGTAGGGTTGGGGTGGGGAGTGGAGGCAGGGAGGGATTCTGCATGGAGAAGTAAGGGAAGGCTCAGGAGCACTGGAGCTGGTTCTAAAGGAGAAGCGCTTTGCCAAATGGAAAAATGGGGAGAGGCAGGTCAGGTCAGAGAGTGAAGGGCTCTATGTGTCCAAGAGGCTGGGATTTATCCTGGAGATAACAGGAAGGAATTTAAGCAGTGGAAGGACAAGGTTCCCTCCGGGGCATGTAGAGAAGGGATTGAAGGGGGGGTGGGGAGGAGGGGTTAGGAGACTGGAGGACACTGATATAACAGGCTTGGGGGTTGGAGCTCTGCACTTAGTCAGTCACCTGCTAGGTACTCGCCTAAAGTCAAAGATTCAAAGGTTCTCATCCCAGGAATACCCTGCCCCTTAACAGGGATTTACAGAAACAAAACCTTTAGCCAGGGTAGCCACCCAAGGGACCCAGAGCAGTCAGGCAGAGAGCTCCCTGAGCCTCCCCTCCTCTCTAGCCCAGAGGTGCAGCCCCTCCCCCTGCCCCTGCGCCTCCCTTTTGTGAATTTGTGTCTGTGGTTGGCTATGGGCTGAGACAGCAGAAAGAGTTTTTCGGAGTGAGCCAGGGCGAAATCCAAATCCTGATTCTTCTACTAACTAGCTGCATGACCTTGGTCAAATTTCTTAATTTCTCTGAGTTGGTTTTGTAGAAAATGTGCATCTGAGAATGTGTGCATTTGTGTATCTCTGTGTGTCTGTGTATCAGCTTGTCTGTGTATAATTGTGTGTGTATGTGTGTGTGTGGTGCATCTGTGCATAAGTTTGTGTTTCAGTATGTTTCTATATTTGTGTGTTTAGATGTGTTTAGATGTCAGTCTGTCTTAGTGTACCTGTTTACAGTTATCTAGATGTGTCAATGTGTATCTGGGTTTGTGTTTTGCTATATGTAGCTTTGTATCCACATTTGTCAGTGTGAACTGCTGTTCCTGTAGTTGTGTCAACTTGTGTGTATCTCAGCGTGTTTGTGTAGGCGGGGTGGGGGTGTCTCCGAGAATCCACATCCAGCTGTTTCCCTCTGATCATGGGCAGGGAGCTCTGCCCACACATCTTCACCCTTCCTCCAGCTTCCCAAGGCCCTGAATGTGGATGTTTCCCTCCTAGCCGTGCCCTTGGGCACAGGGCCAGACTTGCTGCCCAGGACTAGTGGACTGGGTATCTGCAAACACCTTGAGGGCCCCACCCAGCAGCCCCCTACACAAAGCCTTATCAGCTGGCAGGCCCAGGCTGGTCATCCTCCTGTTTGGGGGGTGAGAACTGAGCACTCCTTGGAGAGCAGTGGGCCCTGTGGATCTTGGGGTCAGGAAATTCCTGCTCTCTCAGCCTAGGTCAGTGTCCATCTGGCTCGGCTATTTGAGCTTGTCAGATGCAGCCAGACAGTTGGGAAACAAAGCATGTCTCCATGACAACCCACCTCCGCCTTAGAACTTGGGCAGTTCAGTGGTTTTGTGGCCCCTTCTTCAGGCCCAGCGCTGGAAAGGGTGTGGATGGTGAGGATGAGTAATGAAGCTCTGCATATATGCACTATATCCCACCCCCAACACCCAACACACTCAAATACCTCCGCACACACATTCCTTTCTTAGGTGAAATCATCAGATGTTCAGATGGAGAAACCGGTGCCCAGAGAGGGCAAGTATTTTACCCAAGGACACCCAGCAAGTTAGTGGCAGGACTGAGATGACAAGCCATTAAGCTGGGCTGGCTGGATAACTCATGTCTGTGCAGACCTCAAAACAAAGCTTCTCCTGACATTTCTACCAAGTTGTTAAAACTCTTACCATTTGCCCCTGCATGTCGATGAAATGCAGTATTTTCTAATTACTATCTGCCACAGAAGTAAATTAAATGCTGGTTCTCAGTTAAAACCATAACCATCACCTATACCTTAGGGTTTCAAATTTTTCGTCCATCAGAATGTCATCACCGTTCTCACCAAGATTTACTTTGTAAAGGTTACAAGTTTTGAGTTACAAAATAATTTTGTACTTATAAAAACATTCCTTTTGTTTATTTTATCTCAGATAAAATTTGGGTAGCTTTTGTTTGAGGGGGAAAACATAAGTTTTCCAATGCTAAAAGGAAGTTTGAAAACCATCTTTCTATACTGGGAACAGCTAGGAAAGTGACAATCTGATCACATAACAGCTGGTCAGTCTGGAAGCCTGGAGCACAGAGCTGGTGCTCAGGAGATAATTGCTGAACGGATGAAGGGAATCAGGATTCGTTTCATACTGGAAGCCGGGCAGAGGCGACAGCTACTTTTCCTTTCTCTCTTGTTTCTTTCCCTGCTCTCACCTCTTCCCCCTCCTCTCATATCTTTCCTCCCTCAGCCTCCTAAGAGCTGGGATCGACTCTGAACTGGGAGCCCATAAGACTCCACTGATTCCAGCCACATACCCCTAACACCTTGGGGTTATCTCACCTCTCAACCCAGCAGGGAAAATGGGTGGAATTAGGCTTGGGGCCTGGTTCTAAGAGATGCTGGGAGGATCAAAGAAGATCTTAGCAGGGAGGTTGTTTGAAATGTTTACACACTGCCATAGAAGTTAGGAGCCACACAGTAGGGGATACAGAAATGTCCACTGTGGGAATGAGACCTGCAGGATTCTCCCCTCACCCCCACCCCTAGGCTAGGAAGGAGAGAGGGGGAGGGCATCTGATGCAAGGAGCCCCTTTCAATCTTCTCTTCCCATTAAAAAAGTGTCAAAGGGTAGATTATTAGATTTCATTCTAAAACAAGAATCCTTTTAAGAATCTGGTTAAAGCTGTTTGGACTCTTTCCCCAGATCAACATATGTAAGTGCATTCAAAGTTAAGCAGAACATTTTGGGAGATTTCTGGAGGCCCAGCAGTGACCTCAAGATAAATACTCCCCTTCTCCAGGGTCTTAACTGCCAACTCTTGAAAGCAGCTTGGGTGGAGTGGGGTGGAGAAGGGTACCTGGCACAAAGCAGGTGCTCGATTAGGAAACATACACATATACACAAACACACACATGAACACAAGTCAGTTTTAAGTTCCACTTCTGTCCAGAGATATCTGTGTGACTGTTTGGCAAGTCACTCCACCTCTCTTAGGCTTTCTTATCCATGGAATAGGAATACTATTATTAATCTCTCACCTTCAACTTTGCAGAATTGCCCCACCCTCCACTACTGGCTCCTCCAATTGGTCTAAGCACTGAGGGAAGCCACAGGAGCTCCCAACGTTGGCTGTGTGATTAGCAGGCTCTTTCTCTTCCTGGTGTCTCTGTATAATGAAGGAGACCCAGCCAAACTTTGGCCTGGCTGCCCAGGCTGGAGTCTGTGGCGGGGGAGGCCATGTTCAGCAGGGGACAAAGCTGGAGCCTGTGGGAGGCAGGTCTCCCAAGGTGGAGGGTGGGGGAGGGCTAGATGTGTGTGAGGGCAATATGGGGTAGTCTTGGGTTTTCCAAAATCATAAGGCCTGGAGGCTGCTGTCCCAAGTCTGGTTATTGCTGGTTCTTCTCTGGGGACAGGTTGGCACTTCCTGCCTGGTCAGGTGATGGCCTGGCTCCAGGATGGACTTTGGGCCCTGGTGACAGGAGCTGCTGGGAAGTCAGTTTCCTTAGCTGTCCATAGGGCCTGCAAAGAAATGTAGCTGAGCTGAGCAATCATGAATCCAGAGAGCAGGGTTGTAGGCTAGCCTGTCCCAGGTTAGCCCTCTTTTGGTGTCTTAGAAGCATGTCTGTCCATTAGGCCAGGGGACAAGAGGGAAAGCTGGGGTCTGAGGGTGGTCTAGGTTGGAGGTGGGAGGTGAGAATGTCTGGGCGTTGGAGTTAGGAATGGTGAAAAGAATATAACACTGACCTCTTCCCATTCCCCACCTTCTTCTCCTCTTCTCCAAATCAGGGGACCTAATTCTATGGGTTGACTTATGCAGATTCTGGTTTGAGGGGAGCCTTTGCTGAAGAATTATGTGAGCCATTGGCAGGACCAACTTCATGGGTATAGTTGCACATTGTCTTGCTCTCAGAAGGGCCCTATCCTTGGTTGAATGCTTTGCTGTTGTTCTCTTGAAATTTTTAATACTTTGAACAAAAGGCCCTGCATTTTCATTTCGCAGTGGGCTCTGCAAACTAGGTAGCCATCCTGGCCAGTGGGAAGAAGGTTGGTGGGGGCCAAGACTAACCAATATTCCTCTCCGGATCATCCCTTCCACAAGCCAGAGTATATTTGCCTTCCTCTCTCCTCCCTGCCTAATGCATCCAGACTATGCAAAAGGCCAAAGCCCTGCACACTGCTCTCTCCAAATCTCAGCCTTACCTATGACACTTTTCCTTTGATACACACCAACTGAGAGAGAGGCAGGGTCCTTAGGGCTAGGGCTGGGCTGGGCAGAGAGCACCATGAGGACAGGGTCCAGTGTGATTCCTGTGCATGACAGTGCTTGATCCAGAATGGGTGTTCTGGGATTGTGGACTGGATCTGAATGAATGGCAGTTAGAAGGGAAACTGAGGCCCAGCAAGGACAGCGATACGCCCCAGGACCCTCAGATGAGGAAAATGTCTGTAATGGCCCAGGTTTGCCATAACTGAGCCCCTGGGGACACTCGGGGGCAAAGGCAGGTTAGGGAGGTCACATTCTGCACTCTAATCATCTTTTAGTATTACAGAGAATGTTGTCTACACTGTGCCAGGGCTGACTAAACTGGCTGCCTCAGACAAACGGTTCTTTGCCCTTATGGAGACCAAGACCAGGGAGGAAGCTATATAACGAGGATCAGGTTGGTTGACAAAGACAAACTCTAACTGGTATGGTGATCATGATGCCTTTCAAGGGACCCAGAGAGAGAGTCCAAGACTGCTGAACCCACACATGGCCCCTAGGGAAATTTCTAGCCTCTGGGGACCAGGCCAAGACAAGACCCAGATTGTGGGTCTTGGCTTCCCCACTGCTGACCACTTCTGGGCTCTTGGGCAACCCCTGTCCCCTCCTGGCCTCAGTTTTCCTTCTGTACTATGGAGGTAATACGCCCTTCCCTGTTTCCCTCCTAGCTTATTGTGGGATCAGATGATATAAAAGTGCTTGGTCAGCTATAATAAAGAGCCAGAGGCCTGGAGGAAATGAGCACAGCACTTTCATGATTGTTAAAGGCTTTCTTCCCTAGCAGCTTCCCCAGTTACTTCTCATCTACAGAGGATCTCAGAGCACCTTGTAAGCTGTGAGTTTATCAAGCCCCAGTTCAGCCCTAATCAGTGTTGAGCACCTCAGAGGGAAATCTAGACTCAGGCAGGGATGCCTTGGGGCCTCACAACCTAGGCCAAGGGTAAACTGAGGCAGGGTGGGTGGGAGGAGGCGGGAGGTAGACAGGGTAAAGGGCGTTAAATATGTGGTGAGAGAAAGAAACCTAACTATGGGAGGTGAACATACAGTGTAAATATATATATGCGTTACTGTTAAAGTATACAGCTGAAACTTATTGGATTCCGTTAACCAATATCACCATAAAAATAAATTAATAAAAAAAATAATAAACTTTTATGTCAGAAAAGAAAACAAACAAACAAACAAACAAACAAACAAACAAACAAAACAAAAGAAAACGTAGGCAGGGCTCTCCTCATCCTAGCTGCCCAAAGGTGAAGCAGGAACCCAGGAGGCCTGGGACCCAGGTACACACTCAGGATTGTTGGTAGTTGGGGGAAGGGGTGCTGAGGGAGGGAAAAGCAGCAAAGAAGACGCGACTCCTAACAACCAGATTGGGAAAGGAAAGCTCTCCTCTCCCAATCTGGTTGTTAGGAGTCGCGTCTTCTTTGGTAGGTCACAGGCCTCAGGCGTGGCTGAACCTTGTCTGTAGAGCACAACCTCCAATACTGTCCCGGTCCTGGAAAGAATTCTCAGAATTCCCTTATTCCAGGTAGAGAATTCCATAATCCCCCATCTCTGCCTGGATCAAACTCAGGGTACCAGCTCTCTTGGGGTCCTGCCCCAGCATTTCTCTTCCCCTTCCCTGAGCGCCCTCCTCTTCCAACCGCTGCCAGGGCCTCCCTCTAGCTAACCGAGTACCCTTTGGTGGCTCTGCCGGGACAGAACCTCAGTACCGCCCCCTCCGGACCCGCCCCGCGACCCCGCCCTCTCGGTCCCGGGCAGTCCACGCGACTCCGGGGGCTCTGGGCCACCGGCTTTCGGCCTCCCTAGCCCAGAAGCGCCCAGGCCGTAGCAGCGGGACCGCGGGTGGCGGGGAGGGGCAGCAGGCAGCGCCGCTCCCGCCCCGCGGCCGCTCCCTCTCCGGGCTCCTTCCCTCCGAGCGGCCCCGCGCC
>NW_011888817.1:9439267-9531313 GCF_000151845.1 Pteropus vampyrus
AGTCCCGCTCCGGCGCGTCTGGCCTTCGCCGCGCCTTCAACTGGCTGCGGGGCAAGCGGCGCAAGAAGAAGGCGGCGGGGGCGGAGGGCGCCGAACCTGCCGCCCTCCGGGCCAAGAAAGCGGACGACAAGGCCAAGAGGGCCAAGGGTAAAGGCCGAGGTAAGGTGCGGGGCACCTGGGTTGCGCGCCGGGCGGCGCCCAGGGTGCGGTTAGGGTGGCTCTGCTGGGGGTCCGCGGCTGTTGGGAGGGGGGAAGAGTGAGCCCCTAGGCGCTGGTGCTGGGGCAGCGAAGAACCTGAGCAGCCCCAGTCGGCGCCACCCCCCAGCATTTCCTAGACCTGAGCCTTGTCCCACTCTAGGGAGAGGAGACCCCTGGCTCGGGCTGGGATCCCTTGGCTTAAGCAGGAAGTGCTGGCAGTCTGGCTCTTGGGACGGTGAGGCAAGCCGCCATCCCTCAGGCTCACCCAGGTTTTGCCCTCTGCTGAGTCAGGGGGTCAGAGATTGACTCTGGCCTGGGGCCAATGGGAGAAGCAAGTGGCTCTGCGTCTCTGGTGGGAGTCCCTCTGGGTCTGAAAGATCAATGCACTCAAAAGGTGTTTCAGCCGGCTAGGTGGATCTGGGTTTTGAGTTCCACAAAGGACCTAGCATGGAGCATAGCATGTTTTAAGTTCTTAAGTGTTAGCTTTTCCCTCTTGGTCCCCCTCGCCACTCACTTGGGCCAAACTGCAAACATCCACCTTTTGGGGTGGTGAGCTCACCGCTGTGAACCAACCGCCCCTCCCCTTCACAACTTCCCCCAGTCATGTTAGAAACATACCAGTGTTGGATGTGTGCTTAGAGATGGGGGAGACTGAGGCCCAAATTAAAAGAGGGGCTGTACCTGGGCTGGGGTGGGTACTTAAAATACAACAGATAATTCCCTGCCTCTGGGCTCCCCCTGGCCTGATGATTGGGCGGCCAGAGGGGAGGCTGACTTGGTCCATATGTGCTGGGGTTACTTTTCTTTTGGCCACTTGCTTGGTTCTTCCCTCATTTCCCACTCTGTTTTTGTCTTCTGTTTGAAGGGGAGGTTATGAGTCTCTGCAAGAGGGTGGGGCTCCCTTGGGGCTTGCCATGCTCAGAAGTCCACCTTTACTATGCTCCTGCTGCCATGCTTGAAATGAGGAAATGGCGGTGTGTGTGGCCCATCCCATTCTGCCTGTGTTTACCTTCCCAGTGTCCTTTAACCACCTTCTCTGGAGGCGAATTAAAGGAACACTTTAGGGATCAGGAAGAGGGTGAAAAGCCTCTTGTGTGATTGCATCCGGCCTCATCTTCCTTTTGGATAAGGGCCCTGCTCCCCTGCAGCTCAGCCACAAACAGAAGTAGGGTGCTGGGGTGGCTGGGCTAGGCCTCGAGGGAGGGTTTGGGTGAGGGCTGTTTCCAGGGTCTGTCCCAGGCTTGCGCCACTAGGATTCAGTTTGAAGTTTCCCTATCTCACTCAAGAGGGCATGGGTCAGAATTGCAGCAGGATGGATTGTGGTCAGACTGTCAAGATTGGAGATAGGAGGCTAGTGATGTACCTCACGGCAGCGGACCTTTTTCCCCTGGGAGACCAGCCTGGAGGCAGGCAGAGGATGGAAAAGCTGATTTATAGGCCCCTGCTCCAACAGCTTGGATTAGAGGTCATTGGGTCAGTGGCCAGGCCTCCCCTTGCTTTATATTTTGCTATCAGGTAGCACTGGGCTTTCTGGGCAGTAGGTCAGCCTGATTTCAGCCCACGTGCAGAAAACACCTCTTCTGCCCCTGGCTGTTGTTTCCACAGGTCTGGGGGTGGCCTCAGGTATGACTGGAGGAAGTACTGCTCCCTTTTGCTCCAACCTCCTATTATTCCAATTGTTTCCGTGTCACTTGCCTGGCTCTACTTCTTTTCTCTTTATTAAGAGAAATAAATCTGATCTCTTTAATCTCCACTGGCACTGCTGGTCAGGAAGGGGAAGCCCAAAGAAGGCTTAACTCTTTCTGGGGGATATATTCAAATAGAGAGTGGCGGAGATGGGGAGGAGGGATATACAGAAAATTCCTGGAGGGTCAAGGGCCTTTGCTGAGAAGTTCGTTATCTTCCTTATCCCAACCTCTGAACCAAGGACCCAGGGTTGCAGGTCTTGGCTCTGCTAATCTGATTCCCCTTCATTAACATGGGAAAACTGAGTTTGGATTAGAATTTTGAGCACGTATCTTCCAGGACTCTCTTTGCTCCCCTTGCTGTCCTGCATAGACTTAGAAAAAAAGAGAGGCCATCTGACATTTATTTATTATTCTGTATGTGCCAGGAGCCTTGTATCCATTAGTTCATTTGAGCCCATTTGCAGATGAAAAAATTGAGGCTCAGGGACAGTGATTGATTTGCCCAAACTGGAGTTTGAACTAAAATTATCTGCCTCCCAAATTGGTGCAGTTGTCATGGCTGTCTCAAGGATAAAGACCAGTGGGTGTGTAAGGCTTAAAGATCTCATCCAACCCATTCTACAGATAAGAAAAGGCCCAGAGAGAAGTGAGGGAACTTAATAGAGTGAGAAGAGTATCCGAGTCAGGCAAAGGAGAGTTCAAATCCGCTCTCTGCTGCTAGCAAGCCCGGTGGCATTGGGCAAGCAACTTCCCTGTGTCTCACTGATTCCATTACTGTCTCAGGAAAGAGAGGAGACCTTCTCATAGGAGTGACCCTCTGGCTGGACACTGCCTTGATGGGTCTGTGACCTTTCTATTTTTCCAAGATTCTCACAAGAGAGGATGTGAAAATTATATAAAAGTGAAGACACCATAGAAATGGAAGGGATTGCATTGCTATTACTGTGTTTATAAGTTTAAGCATTCTAAGGACCCAGTCTGGAAGGAATGGGCTCTGAAGCTGACAGGACAACTCTGCTGCCCTGGTCTGCTCCTCTCAGGCCACGAGATACCAGCAGGTTATTAACGCCTCCAAACTTCAATTTCCTTATTTGTAAAATAGGGATGATAAATCTGGGCTTTACAGGGGTGTTTCAAGGATCAAGTTAGATAACAGACATGCACATGCTTCATGAACTATGGAGCATGGTCCAGACAGTAGCAAGTTTCTGCGTTTGTGATGCTAAAGACTTGACATTAGCTAAGTTCATCATGATCACATTTGCAAAACAACTCACTTGGTTACACCTCAGATACCTGTGGTGATGATTATTGAGGCCGGGGAGGGTGGGGGGGATCCGCAGAAGATGGAGTCTTACCTTTGTCCAACAGAAGGACACAGGCATAAGTAAAGGTAAACAAACAAACGAAAATCCATATTTTCCAGAAGTATCGGCTGGATTCTAGTCCAGTGTGGAGAGGAAGTATTTCTGGGCCAGATGCCAGAACTGGAGTCCAGTAATCAGGGGAGGCTTTCTGGTAGAGGTGAGCAAGGTGTGGAAGGAAGGCAGGGTGCTGGCTAATTTGAAGGAGAAGAGAAGTAACATGAAGGCTGCTGTGTGCCAGACCATGGCCAGGTGTTTTTATGAGTGTTTCCCCTGCCCTCACAACCTGGGAGGTGGGCAGTTATTACCATTTATAGATGAGGAAATAGGCTTGGAGGGGGAAAGTAAGTCGATTAGAGTCATTCAGGTTCATTCATTTGAAAAAGACATTCTTTACTACAGGGGTCCCCAACCCCCGGGTGGCGGACTGGTATTGGTCTGTGGCCTGTTAGGAACTGGGCTGCAGAGCAGGAGGTGAGCGGCGGGTAGCATGGCCAAAGCTTCATCTGTATTTGCAGCCGCTCCCCAGCGCTAGCATAACCTCCTCAGCTCCACTTCAGATTATCAGGCATTAGATTTTCATAGGAGCACCAGTCCCTCATGCCAAAAAGGTTGGGGAACTGTGCTTTACTATATAGTGTCAGGCACTGTTTGGGTAATGTGAATACCTGGGCCAAGACAGGCAAGGTCCCCACCTGCATGGAAGTGATGTTCACAGCATGATAGTGACAGAAGCACTCAGTCTGCCACCAGATGCCATACTTCTAACAAAACAATATGAGGTTGGATGTGTTTCTGACTCTGGAGAGCAGTAACTGCTGTTGTCTTAGATAGGAATAGTTTTGGAGAAAGGAGTTTGTAGCCCTCCTGAAGCTTTCTTTTGGGGAGTGGGCAGTGGCTGGGGGTGGGAATGCTGATGGCTCCTATACTGATAGTTAGAATTCAGGAGCCACCCTGCCAGGCCCAGCAGATTTAATCCAATGAACTCTGGCCACTTAGAGAGACCTGCTGTTGGCGTGGGGTTGCAGACACCTGAGATTGAGTTCTGCTCTGCTGTATGACCTGGGCCAAGTCCTGCCCTACTCTGGGCCAGACATGGCCTGTCTTGACAAAGATAGGGTTTTATGGCCGCTGAGATACTTTCTAGTTCTAGAATTCTATGGGTTTGAGAATGGGCTGAAAGAGCAGGCTGATGGGGGTTAGAGGTATAGGGGTGGGAGCTATGTCCAGGAAAGGAGAGCCTACTTTTGCTCATAGATAACACATTGAGACCCAGTGGCCTGGATATCACAGGAAGGTGGATAAGGAGAGTGCAATGTAATAATGCTACCTCTCCTTGCTGAGGAAGGGGCCTGTATCATCCAATGGGAGAATGACTTCTATAGAGGAGTCTGGGTCCACCTCCTTCAGGCCCCTGTGCAGGGATGGGCATTGTTTGTCTTGGGTCCAGATGAAAGAGGGAGCCTCACTAGTATATTTCACAAATACTTATTAAATATTTAATATTAGGTATAAGTACCTACTCTGTGCCAGACACTGTCCTGGGATGAATGAGAGACAAAGTCCCAGTCCTCGTGAACTTCACAATTTGAGGGAGGCAGAAACCAGGGTCAGGGAGGCAATTAAGGGTCAAAAAGGTGACAAAGGAGGTAGAACAGTGATCCCCAGGGAGATCAGGGATGGCTTCCCTAAGGAGGTGACATGTGAACTAAAATGGAAGGATTTGGAGAAGTTGGGGTTGAGCGTTTTGCAGCGCTGGAATCAGGCAAGGTACCTGCTGGGGGCTGGGACCACCTGGCTGTTTGGGCCCTGTGGGGCACAAGAATTGGCATACCTCACTGTTCTGAACACTGAGGGCAGGAGCTAAGTTGACTGACTGTCTTTTCCCTTCTGCCCTGCCCAGCACTAAGTGGCTCTGGGTGATAGATGATATGGGCCCCCTGGGATCCTAGACACTCAGAATTGATGGCCTGAGATGTCAGAGGGAGCCCTCATTGCACATGCAGATGGGCAGCTGAGGCCCAGAGGAAGTGACTTGCTTAGGGTCATACACCCAGCCAGCATTAGAGGTAGAACAGGTGCCCATACCTGCCAGGCTGGCTTCAGCTTCCCCACTCCTTTGTTTTGATTTCAAATAGAAAATCCCATCCCAGAGAGGTATCTCTAGTAGGGGTGGGATGAGATGAGCAGGAAGCTGAGGCCAAGAAGGCCTCCATCTCTGCCCTTATCTCTGATAACTCCTAGGGCCGGTTCCAGCTGCCTCTCTCTCTCCCTCCTTGTGGATGCCCAGAATCTGCACCCATGGCACACACCCCAGCCTTCTCCTGGAAATCCCCTCAGGCTGGAGGGATCCTCCCCCAACTAATCTCTCCCTCTCCTGTCCCCGAAGCAGGACTGCCAGCAAGGTTTGTTGAACTGGGGTGAGAAAAATCTACACTCTGTTGTCTGCAGAGGGCCAAGGGAGAGCCTCCCCTCACCCACCTGCCCCTTGGAAATCCCCCTTTCCCCAAACCCTGAAAGCTGTCTCAGCTGCTCCTGGCCTGTCACATGCTGCTGAAAACTAATGAGAGGAGGCATTGTTTATTATGTGGGCCACAGTGAATGTGGTGGGGTGGGGAGAGCAGGTATATACACCTCCACCTTCCATCTTCAGACCTCACGGCCCCTTGGCTGACTTGGGGAAGGAAGTAGATGGAAGCAGCTTCCTTGGGCAGGAGGGGGAAATCTCTACTTCCCCAATTATTATACTTCACTGTACTCTATGCTCTTGTGTCCACTGTCTTCGGGGGCTGGTTCATCAAAGGCTGTCAGCTCCACTCATAGGGTGCCTGGCTCTGTGCTTGACATAGAAAGGAGACAGACAGCTCAGCTTGTCAAGAGTTTAAACCCCAAATCTTCTGGCAAACTACATGATTCCCAGGAGGCTGCTGGTGAGGTCTTCTCCAAGTAGGGCCTCCTGTCTGCTTAGGACACCCTCTTCTCCAGTCTTTAGCCAGGTGAGGCCATCACCACCATTCTCCAAGAGGGTCACGAGGCACTCAAGCCCTGTCTTGTGGTCCTAAGAGTTCTGGTGCATACACCTTTCATACCACCTACTTCTCACCAGTCCTACCCCAGGTTCTCCCATGCTCTTGGCTGTGGGCAGTTCTCTTCCTTCAGGATCCTGGAGTAAACAAAGCCTTTGTAGTTAAAGAAAGTAAGACTGGAAGAGTGCCCTGGACTCTCCTGCCCATGCCTCTTCAC
The DNA here is from genome assembly GCF_000151845.1 of Pteropus vampyrus. Lineage (NCBI taxonomy): Eukaryota > Metazoa > Chordata > Mammalia > Chiroptera > Pteropodidae > Pteropus > Pteropus vampyrus. The sequence goes on from NW_011888817.1 coordinate 9,445,761, forward strand.
CTCCAATAGTACTTAAGTGCCATCATTTCCACCTCCACCAGTATGCAAGCCCCACCATCTCTACCTCCACCAGTGTCTCTTCAACACGTATGGCACACCTACTGTGTGCGGGACATTAGGCTGAACCTGGGGTTACTAAGAACTTGTCTTGAGACAACTGCTGGGAGCCCTGAGTTGTAAACAGGTCTATATTAGCAGGCAGCACTGATGCCCATGGGATATGGAGAACTGAGCTAGGGGAGGAGTGGGGGCAAGGAAAACTTTATGGAGGAGTAGACTATGGAGCAGGGCTTTGAGGATAACAAGGAATATTCCAGGCAAAGGTGGAAGAGGAAGGAGTATGTGTAAGTCTGGAGGTGTGTACTGGGGAGTGGCGAGCAGTTTTGTGTAGCTGGAGCTCTGAGAATGAGATGGGTGTGGTTGGAGATGAGGTTGAACTGGTGGGCGGGGGCAGTTCCTGCACAGCCTCCTGTGATGGCCAAGGCACCTGCTACACAGACATCCTCCAAGGTCCTTTCCATACTTGTCCTCACTCAATTCATCCTGAATTTAGACTTTACCCTTGAGTATTCTCTCTGTTCCTCCATACCACCTTTCCCCTTGTGGGCCTTGGTTTCCCCATCTGTAAACTAAGGAAATTGAGCTAGCAGATCTCTGAAGTCTCTTCCAGCTTTGACACTAGGACCCTCTTCTCTGTGCAAAGCAGAGAGCCTTGCGCACACAGCCTGGTATACAGTGTATGCTCAACAAGTATTTTCTGGATAGATGAATAAAATACAGACCCTCAGAGGCTGCACTGTTGTCAGCCTCAGACTCTTAGCAAGAGATAGGCCTATGGGGGAGGAGATTGGCTCTGACTCTCCCATTTTGTAGGAAAGGAACAGGGTGTTCTGGAGCCACTGGGCATAAGAGGCAGCATGGTGTAGTGGAGGGGCTTGCCCAGGTGGCAGAAAGTATGAGCCATATGGGGATTAGAACTGAGGGCTCTGGACTCCCAGCCCAGCGCTCTCTCTGCTACACCATGCTGCCCCTAGTTGGAGAGACAGGGCAGAATGATGGTAAAGGAGAGTTATTGCCCAGACTGTGGGGCTCTGGGAAGTTCCCTGGGCACAAGGGTGCTTGTGGGGGCAGCCTGGCGGTCTGGAAGCTTTCAGAAGAGGCGAAGTTTGGCCTGGGTTTTGAAAAACAAAGAGTTGTATAAGGGGAGATGCGTGAAGGACATATAGATCTACAGATGCACACAGACATGGGTGGTTTTACATATGTTTACGCATTATACTTTCCATTACTTAAACTTATGTGCACACATGCATACAAATGTAGATATGGGCATACTCTCAATAAACATAATTGCAGTCATACGGATACACAAAAGCACATGCAATTACACAATTTATAGATAAACATATTCACACCTATATTCACACAGGCAGACTGTTACCCACTCAAATACATAAAACCAGAGATACCCAGTCACTTTGAGAGAGACAGTAACAATTATGTAGGCAGATACAGAAAAACACACATCTAGACATTTGAAATCAGACCCCAATGATATGGATGTAGGCACACAGTCACACACAGATGATTATACAGAAAGGAACCCATATGTTCAGGGTCACAGATATATACACAGCCACATTCAAGCACACAGCTACGGATGCCCAATTATATGCCTGCCTTCTAGGTCATGCGGGGGCATAAACTGGAGGGGTGGTACCATGGATTAGTGGGCATTGCAGTCAGTCTGGGTTTGAGTCCTAGCCCTGTAGCTTAATGCTGTTTGACTTTGGGCTAGTCAGGTGACTTTGTGAAACCTCAATTTTCCCCTCTGTAAAATGGGACTGATAAAAGTACCTACCTTACATAATTGCTTTGTGGATGAAATAATGTATGAATGCCGTTATCACAGAGCCTGGCACATAGTACGCACTATATAAAAGGGTGCTACTATTATTTTGAATACCATTACTACAGAAATACAGTCAGATCGATACATTTGTACACACAGGCACAGACAGGAGATGCACACATAGACACGTGACACGTGGCTATGTGGGCCCTAGCAGCAGCAGGGCCCCGGACCCTGGCTGTCTGGAGCCTGGTTCCTGGTTATCCTGGTTCTACTGCAGTCCTCAGATAGGTGGCCTTTGGGCTAAGAGAGCGAGCGACCCGCCAGCCCCACCTTTGGATAGGCCCTACCTTTCCCGGAGCGCTCTGGGCGGGTCGGCTCAGATGGTCTCCCAGGTTCTGGGGGGCGGAGCCTACGGGGCAGACGTCAGGTCCCGCCTCTCCGCCTGGCCCGCCTCTGGCCCGACCATTGGCCGCAGAGCCCGGGGGCGTGGCCGAGCTGGGGCTGGGGGCGTCTGCGGTGGCCGCCCGCGCGTCTCTCTCCCTGCCTCCCGGGGCTGCGGGCCCGGCGGCAGGGCTGGTTGGGCTGCGCCTGGGTTCCCGCGCCGGCTCTCGCGCCCGCCATGGGCAACTCACACCACAAGAGGAAGGCCCCCAGCTGCCCCCGGGCCCGCAGTTTCTGGCGGTTCGGGCGGTCCGCGAAGCGGCCGGCAGGTAGGGGCTGGGAGTGGGGGCGGGGCAGGCGGGGAGGAGGGTCTCCCTGCACAGCCGCCGCCACCGCTGCTGCCCCCTCCCGGGGCTTGGCGGGTGTGAGTGTGGAGGGCCGGGAATCCCCCGCACGGACCCCACTCCTTACATGCACATAGAGACACACGGACATACGAATGCCCACGGGAGGCATATGTATATGTTCACAATTTACACAGTCACTCAACACCCACTCGGATGTACAGATATGCAGACACAAAATCACATACACATTCACACTTAACACCATTGCTGTAGGATGGACAGATCCTGAGACACAGGTACATACGTGTATATATATGTATACGGTTTACAGAGCCACTCGAACTACACCACACGCGCAGAATCAGACACCCAGTCGTACACCACAGCCATGTAGGTACAGTTGCCCAACGTGTTAGGCACACAGATGTACATACGAGTTCAAAACTGCACAACTAACCGGACTCAGACTCAGGCAGAAAAACACGCTAAGGCACTTACACACACACACACACACACACACACACACACACACACACACACACACTTACAGTTGTTTCCCAGGCTTTAGCCCCCAACTGGCTGAAAGTTTGCAAAAGGGAGGGGAGAAAAAGGTGAAGGGAAGAAGCAGGAAGCCAGGGGCTGGAAGCTCAGGGCCACCTCCATCTGGCACGATCGGGAGTCGGACTGGTTCTCTGGGCTCCCTCCCCACCCCCACCCGCTCCGCCGCTGCCTTTCCGTCTCCCTTCCCCCCACCCGCGGTCCCTGTGGTCGCTGCCGCATCTCCCCTCTTTCAGTGCAGCCACCGAGCTGGAACACAGCCTTCCCGGCGTGCTGCGGGATCCCTCCGCGGGTCACATTCCAGCCTCCAAGGGGTGGGGGAGAATGGGGAAGGCCTCCCACCCCAGGGCTTAGAGAGGGATTCCTGGTTTCCCTCAGCCGGTGCGGCAGTTAAAGGTATCCCCCAGAGTACCAAGGGGTGTTGAAGGAAGGGGCTGTTGAGGGTGCATGGTTCCCTCACCTGATGGATCCAGAGATGGGGTAGAGGTGGGGCGGGGGATCCACCTCCCCTGCCCCTCCACTTTCCCAGGAAGATAAGGGGTCTCCAACACAGGCAGTTACCTGCTGGTCATTGGGAGTGAGAGAATCCGGGAGAGGGTGGGGTGGGGGTTCTCTTCTGTAGTGGGAGAATCCACCCCTGTCTTCCTAGGATGGCCCACATTCCTAGAGGTTCTGAATTGAGCCTAATGATCTCATCCCTCCATGCAGGGCGACATAGAAAGAGCTTGGGCTAGGAATTGGGGGTTCTTCATTCTCAGTGTGGCTGTGGTATGGACTCTAGTGACCTTGAACAGGTAGCTTTCACTTCTCTGGATCTCCCTGGCTCCTGGGGGGGTGCTGTTTGTGAAATTAGGGGGGGCTTAGCTTAGGTGACATCTTGGGACCCTTACAGACTGGCTAGCCATTTTGTGGATAAAGAGACTGAGGTCTAGAGAACATGGGCTTGCCCAAGGTCATTTGTCTGCAGTGGTTTGAAGACAAATCATAATAATCAAAATAATAATAATAGGAAAAGGGTTAATTAAGTTCTGAGGATTCTTCCGAAAGTGGGTTGATGAGAGACTCCAGGACTTTCCAGGAGACTCGTGGTCCCAGCAATCCTGAAATCCAGGCTCTGCTCAGCTGTCTGCTTGGGATGTGCACCAAGTGGATGGGGCTGGGACTGGGGCTCTTCATCTGCTCTCCCATGGTCACTCTAATCTGATGGTTTCCTGAGAACCAACTGTGGGTCCAGACTTGTGACCATTTGTGGTGGGGAGAGAGAGATTAAGAGGGCTGTGTTTACAGTCTCCTGCACGCTGGCCCTGAAGGAAGGGGCCCAGGGCTTTTAGCAGCTGTGCTCTTCCAGTTCCTGCTGCAACTCAAGGGTCAACCAGGCTTTAAGGTGTTCCTACGAAACCAGCGCAGTGTCAAGGCAACACAGAAGTAAGTGCGGGGGCTAGGGACTGTTCTAGGCCATATATCAAAAGGCTTTTAGGTTGGGGTCAGTTTTAGGAAACTGAGGAGGTGGTCTTAATTTGGTCTTTGAAGAAACTGCAGGATTGAATTAGTCCTGAATTGTTGACTAAGTGAGAGAACACAGCCAGGGTCGCATTTCATCTCTGGGGTATGGTGAGCAAAGGCATGGAGTTGAGACTTAGCATGGAGATTGGAGAGAAAAAGTAGTTGAGGCTCTTTCCTGGTGCCTGGGAGAAGTTCTGTTGTGAATGCAAACTTCAGTCCCTTTGGTTTTACTTTTACTGAGGATTCTAAAACCTCCCTGACCTCAGCCTCAGGTGTCACAGACCCAGGTATGGTACTGGGGCTTGAGTACTTATTCATTTGATTAATCTGTGAGAGGATGAGGGAAAATCAAGGCAAGTAGAAAGGGGCAGAGTTTATAGGCAATATGGAGCCAGTGCAGATGTTTGAGCAAGGGAGGAGCCTGTGAAAGTGGTGTGTTAAGAAGAAAGTGGTGTCTCTGGGGTGGAGGCAGGTGCAGGCAGGACAGGTTGGCAGGTGGGGTGGTGAGAGTGGAAGCTCAGAGAGCGGCCAGGAGGCTGTTGCAGTAATTCAGGGAAGAGGTGATGAGGTGAGGGTTGGGGACAGGGTGGGGGCTGTAGGAGTGGAGAGGAGTGGCAGCTACAGAGGCACTGTGGAGGAGGTGACAGAAGTCATAGGACCTGGAATTAATCAGATGTTGGTAGTTAGGGCCAGATAGGGCTGTGAAGTCTCTGTGCTTGAGACTGCTTAGCTGGGGGATGATAGCAGAGATAACAGAGATAAAAAGGAGGCCCTATGCTAGATCCTTTACACCAATTAATTCATTTGTCCTCCCACAGCCTTACAAGCTAGAAACTATTCTTCTCATTTTACAGATGAGGAAGCTGGAGCTCAGAGAAGTGAAGTCACTTGTCCAAGGCCACTCAGCAAGGAGGTGGTTGAACTGTGCGTGATTAAAATCCAAGCTTCTCAGATTCCAAAACCTGTGCCCTTAATCTTTTTAGGGATAGATGGGTTTCCTCTTATTATTGAAGGGCCTGCAAAGAAGGCCTAGGGCCTTGAGAGATTTGGACTCTGCGGGGTACACAAGTGTAGGAAGCATTGTGGGGGCAGGGGGTTGAGGACTAAGCATGGAAACCTCAAGGGCTCTGAGAGGGAGTAAGTGGGAAGTGGGAGGGGAAACTGAGATTCCAGGAAGGGTTGGTCCCATGGATCACTTACCCTTGGACCATGGGCGAAGAGTGAGAGTGAGGGTGGATTCCACAGTCCTCCCCACTATTAGATATTGTAACCTGCTGGGGTTGTTTGGCCTTGGTTCACAGGAATCCTATCCAACCCTCCCTTCCCCAGGCCCTGGGCACTTACTTGGTCCTGGGCAGTTTGGGGGATTGGTACAGGATGTGAATTGAGATCTCAGAGATCAACGTGCTGCCCCCCACCATTCCCATGTATTGTCCTGTCAGGTTTACACATGGCCCTCTTCTAGGTAGGGTTTATTGTTCCCATCTTACAGACGAGATTGAGGGAACAACCAAGTCTTTAGTGGATGAGACCACACCTGGAATTCTTTTCATCCCTGTCCCTGGACCCGGTGCAGAGCACCGTGGGTCTCTGGAAAGTCCCACAGTTGGTAGAAGGCCCTATCCTCTTATCTACCTCCTCTAGCTCTTTCCTGTGTCTCCTCCCCCTTTCCTGGGTGGAGACTTCTGATCAACTATATGTCTGTACTTACGTGTGGGAGCTCTGGGCTTCCCACTGTGGTCCCAGGGATCTGAAATAAGCTGAACTCCCTTGCTTCCCCAGACCCTGACTCAAAGTGAGGAACTACTGCCCTCCTTCTAGGGGCAGAAGCATACATGCCCCAGGCTCTTTAGAGATAATTTTTCCAACCCTCTCACCTCACAGATGAAGAAATCAAGGCCTAGAAAAGGGCAGTGCCTGGCTCAGGATCATGCTGCAATTGAGGGGCAGTGGGACCTAGGACTCCTGACTCCCCAGGCAGGGGGTATATCTGGTCTGGGCTCAGAATTCCCTTCCTTTCCAAACAGGGAGGTCAGGGCTGCCAGATAGGGCTAAGTCACTGAGGGCCTGATAGGGAGCTTATGTTAAGTGTCCCTTATCAGACCTTATCTTAATAATGGTCCTTAACTCCACTTGAGATTTGAAGAGAGCACTATGAGTAGGTGGGATAGGAGGCTCTGGTGGCATGAGGAGAACATGATTTTGCAGCTAGTCAGAGGGCTCACATCCTGACTCTGCCCATTATTAGCTTTGTGACCTTGGGTAAGTCACTGACTCTGGGAAATGATGCGGGGATTTAGTGAGACCACATGTATCTCAATTGGTACTCTATACATGCTAGTTTATTATCTTTGTGTTGTAATTGGAGAGGCAGAAGGGCCTGAGAGGGCCCTTTACCTACCCCCACACTCAGAGACAGAGGCTCCCTCTAATGACACTTTGTGTTTACACTTGGTTATGTGGCTTTAACTTTCTCAGGCACTCTGTGAAGTGGGTATTAGTTCCACTTTACAGATGAGGAGACTGAGGCCCAGAGAGACTGATGTATTTGTTCAAGGTCCGGAATCTAGACGTTCTCACTCCCAGCCTTTCCCTCTCCTGGCTTCGTGGTGGCTGAATATAGGTCTCTCTAGCATCTATAATATGAGGATAATCATGCCTTAAGGAACAAAGGAAAGGGCTGTGGAAAGTCAGAATTGCACCCTGACCGAAAGAGATTATTATATCATTGTTGGGAGCAGATACTGACCTGGAAGCTCATTATGACATTTATTAATATTATTGTAGCTAATTTCTCCCTGAGCTACTGCCGGTTCGGTTCCCCTAGGCGCCTGTGGCATGGGATCCTCCCCTCCCTATCCGAGGCACCCCCCCCCAATATTTACCTTAGAACCGGCCTGTCAGCTCTGCCCCTGTGGGGGTGGGGCTTCCCACTGAGGGAAGGAAGCAGGGGTTTCCCCTTCTGCAGAGATATGGTGCAGAGCTCCCCATTTTTGGACAGGGGTTGATGTCTGCGACTCCCCTTAACTCACTCAGATTTAGTAGTATTAAGGCGTTTGTAATGAGACCTAGGTTTGAATGTGGACTAGGGCACTTCCTGGTTGGATGACCTTGAGCAAGTCACTTTCTCTGGCCCTTCCTTGTGCTCTTGTAAAAAGGAAATGTCACACCAACCTTTCTGGTGTACCAGACTGTAGAAGAAAAAGTATTTTGAGAGTTGTAAAGTGCCTCCACCTCAAAGCTTTTATTATGTTCATTTCCCTTTGTCTTGGCTCTAGGAGAATAAAATCTGCATATGCTCTGGGTTCTGTTTCCATGGGAAGGCCCTGGCCCCCTTGGGTCTTGATTTGTCCATCAGTACAGCAAGGGGTTGAGACTTAGGGCCTCTGAACACCCTGAACCCTGGCTTCTGGTCTGGCCAGCGGTAGTCAAACGAGGGGCGGGGAGGGGTTTGCAGGTCAGATCTGGAGGGTTCCAGCTCCTGAGCAAGGCCACCTGGGCAGCTGTGCCCTCCCCCCTCATTCCTCTCCCCTGAGTCAGGCCTTCCTAGCTGTGGGCGGGTCGCTGCCCCCGCCCCTTGCTCTGGAATGGGGCAGGTTGAGGCCTCACCCCATGGAGGATGTTGCCAAGACAGAGCATACGCATGCGCACAAACGCGTGCATGGCCTTGGGAGCGGGGGCTCCCTCCCTGATTCCTCCCTGTCCCCAGGCTTAGGAAAGCCCCAGAGTGGTGGGTACACGCACTTACCTTCATGTACACACAACCACCTGGCAGAGCCCTGCGTGAATCTGCAGTCTAGCCCGTGCATGAGGAGGACATGGACTAGGGTGGCCTGGGTGTGCTTTGTGGACCTGGTCCCGAGAGTGTCCAATGGGACATTTTGGAGGTGTTGCCCACCTACCTAGCTAGTGGACTGAATCTGAGCTCACGGAACTTGAATGTGTGCTTCCTGGTGTGCCCTGAGTGTTGGGGGCGTGGCCAGGAGCAAGGTGTCTTCTCAGATCCTGGAAGCCTCCTCCCTTAGGCAGGTGGAGGAGGAGGGGAGGCTCAGGCTATACCTCTGGACTGCTGGAGCAGAAGGTCCTGGAACACGGACTCTTCTTAAGTGTGCCCTTGGGAAAGCTCTTTCTATTCTCTGGGCCTGGGTTTCCTTCTGAGGTACCTGCCCTCCACCCGAGACTCAGGTTGCTGAGCCCCTCCCACAGGTGTGTAGACCTATGTCTTTGGTGGCCCAGAGAGGCCTCAGGCTCTGGCCAAGCTGTGGGTGGGTGGAGGGAGCGGTGTTGCTGGGGCAACCAAGCAGTTATCAGGAGTGAGAGCCTTGGATCTGGCTGGGGAATTTGCAGCTGTGTCCCTGACTCTCAGCCCTGGGCCTGGGACCTTGAGGAGCTGATGTGCCCCATTCCTGACTTAGGAGCTCAGCCCTTGTTTACCTGGTTAGGGGGAAGCTGAAGACGACTTCGTCCTGCATGGTTAAAGTCTCCAGTTTTGGAGCCAACCAGAGCTTGAGAAATCGCCTAGCTCCCTGAGCCTCACAGGTCCAGGAGAGTACCTGCCTTAAAGAGCTATCATATGTTCCATGAGGGCAAAGATGTTTGCTTTCCACCAGTACCTGGCATGGTGCCTGGCATGAGTGAATTAATCATTTTGCAAGTGTTGGTCTACTTCTTTTTCTTTTTGAGTGGGACTAATAAGAGGGGTGGATGAGTCTGGCCCAAGTGGGAGTGAGGAGGGAAAGATGTGGTCAAGAAACCTTGAATTTGTGGCAATGATAGGGTCCCTCAGTCCTTCTGCAGAAGGTCGATCAAGTTTGTAGCTGATACAGTGGACAGAGCATAGCTTTTAGATTCAAATTGTCCTGAGTGCAAAAGCTACCCTGCCATTTACCAGCTTTATAATGCTTGCCCTCTCTGGCCTTCATTTCCTCATCTATAAAATGAGGATTAAAGTGCCTACTTCTTAAGATTGTTTAGATTTCAATGTTTCGTAGATGTATACTACCCACCTCCATAGAAGTTTGTTTTCCGGACAGTGAAGGCTCCACTGTCTACTTGAGTGGTCTCTGAGAGGTGAGGCAGGAAATGAGGAAGGGGCTGCAGAGGGGTCTTGCAGCATGGGACCCACTGTGAATTCTTAGATACCTAGGAACTCAGAGAAAGGTGTTAGAGAGGGATGTCCTTGGGCAATTTTGGGGGACAGCACTTTATAGTTCATAGACTTTCTCTGCCAGGGTCTCAGCTACACTTTTTGGAGTTGCCAGAGGATCTCTTTTAACACCGTTACTACCCAGCTTTACCTTCAGTACTACTGACCAAACTCCTGGGGCTCTGAATAAAATCCAGGCTCTGCCAAGGCCTATGGGGCCCTCTGCCTGACCTGGCTCCTGTCCTTTCATCTCCTGCCATTCTGTTCCTTGCTCACCATATTCCAGCCACACTGGCTAATGTTCTGGAAAACCTACCACTCCTGCCTCAAGGTCTTCACACTTGCCTATACTGATGAACAAGAGAAAGTCCTCTTACATTAATTATAGCCCCTAGTACTAGCTTAGTAAATAAGGCGATTGAATGAATCAATAGAATAATCTTAAAAAGAAGAATTATTGGCTTTGTTTCTTTACGAGGTCATGATGTGTGTGTGACAGAGCTGGATTTGAACCTGGACCCGACTTCCTCCAAGTACTGCTCCCCTAACTGTCCTCACGTCACCAAAGAACAGTTTCTCTGCTAATTCTCTTCTCTCTGCCTGATGATCCAGCAGAGTCATTGAGTCACAGAGTAAGGCCAGTGAGAAGAATCCTGGGCTGGAGGAGCAGTAGGTGTGTGTTGAAGTCCTGCCTCTGCAGTGTGACCTTGGAGAGTTAGTTCACAATGCTTCTCTGATGTCACATTACCAAAGTGGGAAGAAAGTCCTTTGGAAAGTGTGGGGCTGAACATACACATCAGCCACTGTGATTCCACTCTGGGCATCTCCCTGAGCTGGCCCCCACCTCTGCAGGGGCCTCTGCCAATGGCCTTGCCATTCCCACAGGCAATCCTGATCTTCTGCCTTGTTGCTCCATGCTCTGAGTTCTTCCCCAGGGAATTACCCGGCACCAGACAGGAAGGCCAGAAGTGGGCACCATGCCAAGTCTAGTCTAGTCTAGTGGCTCTTCTACCTACCATCTGGCAGCTGGGAGCTCTGCCTTAGCTCTGGCTCCTGACTATTGAGAAATGGACTTGGGGACGTGGTTAGTGGTCCGCCCCTGGAACTGAGTATCTTCAGCCCTCCTAGTCATACTGTCCACCAGAGCCGAGCACCCACACACTCCGGGCCTCAGTTTCCTTTTCAGAGTCAGAGGTTTCCTGCCCCTGCGCTCCACTTGAGGGGCGGGGTCGATAGAGAGGCGGGACCAGTGGAGAAGGTGGGAGGAGGACCTGGAGAGCAGCCCCTCCCCCTCCTCTGCTCTGCAGTTTGGCGGGCGGGCGGTGGACCCGCATCTCTTACCGCTGGGTTGTGGTGAAGGCGTTGCCTGGCGTTTTGGAGAGGTCGGGTAGGGACGGTGGCGTCCGCAGTTATGGTGGTGTTCCTGGGCCGCCACCTCCCGGCGCTCCTCGGGCTCTTTAAGAAGAAGGGTGAGTGGGTGTGGCTGCGGGGTTTGGAGAGGAGGGATCCCCCCGACACTTCCATTTGCCAGACCCTTAGGTCGAATGGGGGATCAAGGCTGGGGAAGGGTAATGGGTGGGGGATGGGGCCCAGTAATGAGGCCAGACTCCTCTGGCTGCCGCTGTGCCTTTGTCCAGCTGCTTTGCCGCTGCCTTTGTCTGGGCCCTGCATGTGTTTAGGAGGATGGATCCAGGTGTCTCTGACCTTGAAACCTGCAGTCCTTGGGCGAGACTGCCTTCCTCCAGGTGTACTCACACTTTGCTGGGTACATCCCAACATCTTGGTTCTGAGAGGCAGTGCATCCCCTCCCAGGTGTGTGTGTGGAAGGGACTTGGGGAGCAGATTAGAGGGAAAAGTAATGCCTCTGGAAGTTGTGGAGCAGGATCAGCGAATTCCTGTTTAGAGGTGTCGGGGTGGAGAAATTTTGGAAGAAGGGGCCTGTACCAACTTCCTTCTCCTAAGAACTGGGCTTTCAAGCCTGGATTAAGACGTGGGAGCCAGAGTTTATTGGGATTTTGGGGGGCCAGAGGGTCTCCAGTTTGATTGTGATCCAGGAGTCCCCTCTGGGAACCTGGAATTTAGTTCTGGAGTTTAGTCTGACTCTGATTTGCTTGGTGACCTTAGGCAAGACCTTTCCTCTTTGAGCCTGTTTCCTGATTTATAAAATTGGGATTACGTGAGATGATCACTGACAGACTTTCTAGCTCTAATCTAGTGGGAATCCTGCAGATTCCCAGGGCAGGAGCTGGCTGTTGAAGAATAGGCTGAAGAGAGAGGAAAGGGCAGGTGTCTGAACTTAAGGTCCTGATCCCCGGGCGAGGCCCTTTAAAGGGCTTATTTTCCTGCTCCTGTACAAGGTGTTGCCAAGGTCGCATGACCAACCCAGTGCTTTTTGCTTGTGTTGTGGGTTCCATTTAAAGGGGGGCTAGGGCTGCAAAGTGCTGACACAGGCCCCCATTCCCAGGATTAGATGACCAACTTCCCCACGGGCGGGGCTGGTAACAGGATCCTTTGTAATAGATCCCTGGCTCTGTTGGGGGGCGTCAGGGCAGGAGCAGGGGATACCTGGGATAGGCTGGAGCTGCCTTGTCTGGGGATAGAGGGGCCTTGGTCCCTCTTCTCCCATCCCCTGCCTATCCTTCCACTAAGGGACAACCCATGGGTGAGTAGGGGACCTAAGAGGCCAAATCCCTGGTTTGTCCTCCCCCGCCCCCCAAGACTTCCTGGGAATCTGGTTATGACCCCTGCTATCCTCCACCCCTTCCTAATGTCCCATGGTCTCTTCTGCCTGGACCTGGGCCAAGGTGTATACAAAAAGGGTGTGTGTGTGTGTGTGTGTGTGTGTGTGTGTGTTTTCTGTAAAGTGAAGCTCAGGGTCTGGAGATAAGAGAAATGTATTTGCCATGGGCTGTATGTATACTGGGGTGTCTTGCATGGGGCCCTGAGTGATGTGTGGATACACAGTTGTGTGTACGTTTGGGTAATGTTTGTATTTGTGCAGACTGGGGGCTGTGGGTGTTGTGTGTATACTTGGGGTAGTGCTCTGTGGGGGCCCCTGTGTGCAGCTTGGGTACGCAGATGTGTTTATACTTGGTTGCTTTGTTTGCACACATACTGAAGTCTGCAGGTGTGTATATAGACTACAGCCTGTGTTGCACGCATGTATGGTGGGCCTATGTGCCCTGGGTGAGGTGTCCTGTATGGGGCCCTTTCTGTGGTGTGGGTACTCAGGTCTCTGTATGCTTGGGTATAGTTTGTATATTTACATGGCACCCTGTGTGTATTGAGTGTGTACCCCAGAACTGTGGGTTGTGTGTACAGATTGGTGGAAGTGGGCATTACATGTGTGTGCAGGGGCCGTGTACAGTCTGGGGACTGTGAATGCCCTTGTTGTGGTGCCTGTGCATCCCCAGGGCGAGATGCCTTCAGGCCTCACTTCTCTTCCTCTTCCATCCCACTAGGCTCTGCCAAGGCTGAGAGCGACAAACGTCTAAGTGTAGGGCCTGGTCAGGGGCCAGGGTCTGTAGTGGATGAGCACCAGGACAATGTCTTCTTCCCCAGTGGGCGACCGCCTCACCTGGAAGAGCTGCACACGCAGGCCCAGGAGGGGCTCCGTTCCCTACAGCACCAAGGTGACCTTTCCCTCCCCTCCAGTGCTACTCTCAGCTCCCAAGGTGAGAGGCCTAGCCTAACACACCTTTCTGGTATCTTCCAGAAAAACAAAAACTGAACAAGGGTGGCTGGGACCATGGAGACACCCAGAGCCTCCAGGTGAGCCTTCAGCTCAGTCTGACTCTACTCTTCCCTCCCTGCTTGACGCCTGGCAAGTATGTCTCTGAACCCTTCTGGATCTTAGCTTCCTTCCTGTATCCTGAATGGCTGGACTAGATGACCCCTAAGGGGTAGTCCAGCTGTTGCCTGCTCAGTGCTAGGTGATGCTGGGGGCAATCTGAGTAAGAAATTCCAGAGGGAAGCCCCGAAGAGGCAATAGTAAGCTCTACCCAGGCCTCTGAGGTGGTTCTGGGTCTGAGGCCAGGGCCTGATCCCCTTCTTCCCTCAACAGTCCTCTCGGATGGGGCCGGATGAAGATAGCATCTCCTTCTGCAGCCAGACCACATCGTACACTGAGAGCTCCACAGCAGAGGATGCTCTCTCCATCCGCTCGGAGATGATCCAGCGCAAAGGTGTCTGCTCCCCAGCTAGGATTTTTGGACAGGGGAGAGGGGTAGTGGACACCATCTGGGTCTCAGCACCTGCAGCTTCCCCCTTTCCTCCTAATCTAGTGTTTCTCAAGGCTCTGCAAATCAGTGAATTCAGGAAACATAGTACCCTGTGTCCTCTGGGAGAGTCATGATGCACAGTAACCGCAAAACAGGACAGTTAAGTGAGGAAACCTGGGTTTGAGCCTGGTATTGCTACATATCAGCTGTGTGACCTTGGCCCAACCCTTAACCTCTCTGAGCTTCTGTTATTGGAATGCATGCCAAGTGTTTAGCATGCTAACACATAATAAGTGTTCACTGAATGGAAGTTATCATTATTGACCTAGTAAAGCCTTCTAGAAGTCTTAAAGAAGAAATGTTTAGCTTTGTTTAACCTAGTTTTGTCCACGCCTACTTGACTCCGGAAATCTTTTTTTGCAGAGCTCTTATTAATATCTTACAAAAGTATCGCTCTGCGGAATGTCCTGAGACCTGCTCTAACAGTTTCTCTCCCCTGGAATGACCCCTAGGCTCCACCTTCCGACCCCATGACTCATTTCCCAAATCATCTGGAAAGTCAGGGAGGCGTCGGAGGGAACGGCGGAGCACAGTGCTAGGACTGCCTCAGCACGTGCAGAAGGAACTCGGTGAGCCCTGGGTTAGGCGGGTGGTGGTGGTTGGTGAGTAGTGCTGGCTAACCCCTCTGCTGATGCCCACGTCCTCCCTGTCCATTCCAGGCCTGCGGAATGAGCGGGAGGCCCCAGGTACTCCTCGGCCTCCTGGTCCACGGGATGCCGTACGAATTCCCACAGTGGACGGCCGCCCGGCGGGCCTGGCCTCGGGAACAGGGGTCCGGGTATCCTTGCAGGTGCTGGAGGCAGAGGCAGAGGCTGGGGCCAAAGCAGAGGCCATGCTGCAGCGCCACATCAATCGCGTCTACCGGGATGACACCTTTGTTGGCCGGTCCACAGGCGCCCAGCCCCCACCAACGACCCGGCCCATGTCCCTAGCAGTACCTGGACTGACAGGAGGGGCAGGGCCTCCAGAGCCCCTGAGCCCAGCCATGTCCATCTCACCCCAGGCCACCTACTTGTCGAAGCTGATCCCACATGCTGTGCTGCCACCCACAGTGGACGTGGTGGCCCTGGGCCGCTGCAGCCTACGCACACTGAGCCGCTGCAGCCTGCTCTCGGCCAGCCCAGCCTCCGTCCGCTCCCTGGGCCGCTTCTCCTCGGCTTCCAGCCCACAGCCACGCAGCCGCCACCCTTCCTCTTCCAGTGACACCTGGAGCCACTCTCAGTCCTCCGACACCATTGTGTCTGATGGCTCCACCCTCTCCTCTAAGGGTGGCTCTGAGGGCCGGCCAGAGGGCTCTGTGGTTAGCAATAGTGGGGCACCCCCTCCTCAGGGGGGCAGCGGGAGGGGCTCTCCCAGTGGGGGCAGCACTGCTGAGGCCTCGGACACTGTCAGTATTCGAAGCAGCGGGCAGTTGTCCGGCCGGAGTGTGTCCCTACGTAAGATGAAACGGCCCCCACCACCTCCTTGCCGGACCTACTCGCTCCGTCAGCGGGGCTCAGCAGCCCCTGATGGGCCCTTGGGGTTGCCTCCCAAGCCGGAGCGGAAGCAGCAGCCACAGCTGCCTCGGCCTCCCACCACTGGCGGGTCAGAAGGGATAGGAGCAGCACCTTGTCCATCCAACTCAGCAGGCAGCTGGGTGCCTGGCTTGTCTCCGGGTGGTTCCCGGCGTCCCCCACGCTCCCCAGAACGGACTCTCTCACCCTCCAGTGGATACTCAAGCCAAAGCGGTACCCCTACTCTCCCTCCCAAGAGTCTGGCAGGAGCACCTGCTTCCCCAGGCAAGGTCCAACCCCCTAAACCAGAGCGTGTCACTTCCCTCCGAACTCCTGGGACTTCTGTCTCCTCCTCCCTCACATCTCTGTGTTCCTCCTCTTCTGACCCAGCCCCCTCAGATCGTTCTGGTTCACAGATGGCGACCACCTCGGGTGACAGGTTTGTCATACCTCCTCACCCCAAAGTGCTTGCCCCCTTCTCTCCACCTCCCTCCAAGCCCAAGAGTTCTAACCAAGCTGCCCCTGCTCTGGCTACCCCTGCTGTGGTCCCTGGGCCCATCTCTGCCACTGATGCCATTCCCAAGTCCCCTCCGACTCCACAGACATACCTGACCCCACCACAGGAGTCTCCCATTCCCTCTAAAGACCGGTCACCCCCACCATCCCCACCCCCATCTTACCATCCACCCCCACCACCCACAAAGAAGCCAGAGGTGGTTGAAGAGACCCCATCTGCCCCACAGACTACTGAGGAGCCCCTCCAAGATCCCAGCTGGCCCCCACCCCCGCCTCCTGCACCTGAGGAGCAGGACCTGTCCATGGCTGACTTCCCCCCACCAGAGGAGGCCTTTTTCTCTGTGACTGGCCCTGAGCCTACAGGCCCTTCAGAACTCCTGGCCCCTGTCAGCTCCCTGGCTGCTTCACCTTCCTCAGCTACTGTTTCTCCCCACATTCAGCCCCATGATACCACAGACCCTCCAGTTCCACCAGCTCTACCTGCTGGTTCTGTCACAGGGTTTCCGGCCAAACTCCCTCAGAAGGAACCAGTGGGCTGCAGCAAGGGCAATGGGGTTCCCAGGGAGGATGCCAGTGCACCCCTGGTTACGCCCTCACTTCTGCAGATGGTTCGGCTGCGTTCTGTGGGTGCTCCCACAGTGGCTCCAACCCCAACAACGATGCCATCAGCCCCCCAGAAGCCACTACGAAGGGCCTTGTCAGGGCGAGCAAGCCCAGCACCTGCCCCTTCCTCAGGGCTCCATGCGGCTGTCCGACTCAAGGCCTCCAGTCTGGCTGCCAGCGAGGGCCCTGCGAGTGCCCAGCCTAATGGGCCGCCTGAGCCAGAGCCACGGTCTCCCCAGTCCCCTGCCTCTACGGCTAGCTTCATATTCTCCAAGGGCACTAAGAAGCTGCAGCTGGAGCGGCCCGTGTCCCCTGAGAACCAGGCTGACCTCCAGCGGAATCTGGTAGCTGAACTTCGGAGCATCTCAGAGCAGCGGCCACTCCAGGTCCCAAAGAAGCCACCTAAGGCTCCCCCACCTGTGGCCCGCAAGCCCTCTGTGGGAGTCCCCGCCTCCACTTCACCCAGCTTTTCTCGGGCTGAGCCCCTTACTGCTCCTCCCACCAATGGGCTCCCTCATGCCGAGGACAGGACTAAGGGGGAGCCATCGGAGAATGGAGGTGTCATGCAGCTGGTGGGCCTAGAGGAGCAGAAGCTGGGTCCGCCTGGCTCAGGTACAGTGGGCAGTGATGGGATGTGGGTCCAGTCACTGGTGATGGGAATAGGTATCTAAGTTTCACCGTAAGGGATTTGCTCTTGGGTCTTTTAAGACTTTTCTGGCCTCAGGATGCCTGGGAAAGGTGAATGGTCACTCTTGAACTACAGTGAAGGAGCATGGTGCATGGGGCTTTGGTGTCAGAACTGAGTTTGAATTACAACTTTGCCATTTAAATGTATATAGCTTCAAGCTCCTCACTGTCAAGTGTAGGGCAATGATGCCTACATCATGGTATCAGAGGTAATGTTTGTGAAGTGTCTAGCTCAGTGCTGCTGGCGTGGTCAGTAAATTGAGGGGGTGAGGTGAGGATGTTTCTTGGGCTCTTACTGGCCAGGACCACCCTTGCTGAATGTGTTTTTTTCCTACAGACCCACAGAAAGAGCTGGTCTGACCACCAGGCACCTCACTGGCACTGCTGACCCATCCCAGGAATATAATCTCAGGGACCTGAGCAGCTCCAAGGATGAGAGGATACGGCAGACACTTAACCTAATAGAGAGGTTGCCTGCAGCCTTAACCTCCATGGCCTTCAATATTTATGCAAGCCTGGTGTTGACCCTGTCCTCCAAGTCATCCAGCTCATGCCTTTTTTCCGAATGGAGTCACCTCTAGAGGCTGCCACTTCAGTCTTGGCCTTAGCCTCATCTTGAAGGAGGTAGTGGGTGAGAATGGGTGGTTGCGCCCCCTGCTGGCCCCGAGGCCAGAGTTCAGAGCAGAACACCTCACTTGAGTTAGTTTCTTTTTTTTTCATGTCCAAATCATGCACATACTGTAGTCCAGGATCGAAGCACTTTTGGAAAGGGGCTGCGTGTCCATCCTTCAGTGTCCATGAAGCCGCATTCCAGGGGTCTGTTTACTTGGCAGCAGCATCATCAGTCTCCAGTAGCCAGCCCATAGCTAGGACCATCCCCTCTCTCCCATAGTTTGCTCCTTAGTTCTTGGAGGTGGGCAAGTCATTGTATTCGCACAAGCTTCTCTAGGCTGGAGGCAGGAGCGAGGCTGTGGAATTCCAAAGCACAAAAGGTGCAGTGGGGGTTAACCTTCGTGTACCTCAACTTACCACCAACCACTCTCCTGCCTTGCAGTTGTTAGGTGCTCTATGCAGGGGACGAAGTGGGAGACTGTCAGGGCCCAAATGGGTAGGGGAAGAAAGAATCAGGAGATCCACAGATTCTGTCCTCAGAAAGCAGAATAGTCTAGGGAGTCATCTCGGGGGCACTTGGCAATGCCAAGTATCTGCCTTGTGCTTCACCTGATCAGGCTGGGGTGGGCAGTCACAGCGCTTAAGAGGCAGGAGCAGCCCTTGGGCTGTGGCAAAGCTGTGTCACTATCAGCTCCGCAGGGAGTACCGAGATGGACAGAGGGGAAGGTCTGGCAGGGGGAGAGCTTATTTGGGCAGTGGGCCCAGATACGGCCCTGCAGAGTTCCTTCTCTGATGTTTCTTTTGTCTTGGTGCCTGTCCTTTCTGCAGCTGCCTTTCAGCACAGGTGGTTCCACTGGGAGGAGCTGATGCTGAATGACAAGGATGGGAAGCCAAAAGTGCATTCTATTCCAGACTCTTCCCTAGTCAGTGAAGGAGGCACTCAGTGCTTTGAGGGAGCAGGCTGGTTGGTTGCCCACTAGACCTCAGCCTCTACTACTGATCTCTCCAGGAATTTTAACATTTGTTTTGAGCCTGCTGGCTGAAGTAAGCCGGCTTCCCCATTGTTCTCTGTGGCTCCACAGTGACTTGGGCTTGAGTCTGGCAAGGAACCTTGCTTTTAACTGTTTTCCTTCCACCAAGGAGATTGATCCCCTCCCAGAAAAACAGCTGGGAACACGGGATGTGGTAGGAGCCCAGGTTTTTCTGGTTCTCTCATTACCGTCTTTCCCCTGTAGCTGTAAACCAATGTTCTTCTCTTGCCTTTCGGGTAATGGAGGACTGCAGGTACATGTTGCACCTGCCCAGTGAGTTGGGGAAAGAAGATGGTCAGTAAGCATTGCTCTGCTCAGCTCCTGATCCAAACCTGTGGGAACGAGGACCGGGCCAAAGCTTCCATGAAACCAGGTCTTGGCAGCAGCTCCAGGGCTGCTGGAGGGAGTTTGAATTCTTTCCCTCCTTTCCCCTCTCAATGTTACTCAAGCTCCTTCCTCAGAATCTTCTGAGCTTATTTCTCCACTGGGTGAGACAGATTACAAAGGAGAAGGGAGGATCTAGAAGAAGCAACCATTCTTTGTCCTCTGGGGTAAATAAGCTTGATCTAGTGCAAACGGAGAGATCAAAAGCCTGATTTTTAATTTCCATAAAAATGTTAGAGAAATATATATATATATTTCTTTAAATTTTTGAGTCTTTGATATGTCTGTACAATCCATTCCTTCTCCCCTGAAGCCTGAGTGAGACACATGAAAAAGTTCTGTTTCATTCAAAGGTGTTAATTAAATGATTAAAACTTGGCTGTAGGTATTGCTTCTTAATGGGGGAGGGACGGGGTGGTGGTCTGGGCCCACATTTAGAAGGGCAAATGTTCACCTTACTGAAAGCACTGGATCTCAAAGTGGGTCTCTTCTGCTGAGTACTGCCAAATGGAAAGTCAGTCACATGTTCGTCCGCCATCGTCTGTGCCTCCCTCCCCCATCCCACCCATTATAGGGTCAAAAGCCCGATCGATACAAGCAGCCCCAGGCTGGGTGAGGGGATCAGCAACTGCTACACACTGGTATTCCTCAGTCCTGAGGTGGTCTAGTTCACAGACAGGCCCCATTCAGACACTCAGACACCCTTTTTGGGACATTTTATTTGAATTCATGATAGAGACTGCGATGCCTTATGGAGAAGTACCCCACCCTCTATGAAGAACCGGTCCGTATCATCCACCTTCTGGTGTTAACGACACAGCTGGTTTAGGGAATGTCCCAACCTCGCGGGAGCAAGGGAAATTCCAAGAGCCCTGGGGTAGGCTCAGTTCCCAGTGCCAAGCCTCAGCTGGCAGGCATTGGCAAAAGCTGCCAACCACCTGGTAGACCACTAGGTTCTCTGTTTTCCCTTCTCTTTCCTTTTCAAATCCCACAATTTCCTGTTGGGGAGAAGCTGTAATTAGCCCACTTCTGGCACCAGATCCCAGGCAGAGGCATAGTTGCTGGGATAACTCTAGGAAAACCTAGGAACTAGTATTTTTCCAATTAAGATTGTGGTATAAACTTTTTCTGTGAGTTATAATGAAACCAGATTTCTCAAGTCAGCATCCAAGGCAAGAAGGTAGAGCTGGACTCCCTGTTGCTGCTGTGCCCTTGTTACTACCTGGGAGGTCAGCCTCTCACTGCAGCCAAACTGGGATGACCCTAGATTCTGAGGAGGTTGAGCTGCCTCTTAATTGAGTTCTGCACCTAATAAAGTCCCAAATTTCCTGCTTCAGTGTCCTGGGAGATGAGTAAATGGGTGATAGATGGAGTAAATTGAGGAGACAGCAGATGGTACAAGATAACAGAAGGAAGATGCTGGGTTAGCTAGCTAATGTTTCCCCCTTTCAGTGATTTACAGGAGATGCACCCCAGCTTGGTCATGAAGTTGGTTTCCTTCCACTGTGCGATGCGCTCCTCAGAAATTTTAAAGTCAGCCTGGACAAGAAACAAAAAAAAGTGATTATAGTGATGGTGGGTGGGACTGCAAGAGAACTCTGTTACACTACGAGTAGTATAAACTAATTCAGCTTCTCTTAAGAGAGCAAGCAGTTTGCCAAAAGCTTCCATGTTCACATCTTTTCACTAAGGTAAGCCTGAACCATCGCTGGAAGCAAAAAGACAAAACTGAAGCTGGCCTACTTCAGACAGATCACGAGAAGGCAAGATTCCTTAGAAAAGACACTAATGCTGGGGAAAAATAGAAGGCAGCAGAAAAAGAGGAAGCCCAAACATGACTCCATAAAAGAAGCCAAAGGCACGAGCACAGGAGCTGAGCAGGGCTGTTGAGGACAGGACACTGTGGACATTACTCATGCATAGGGTCACCAGGAGTTGGAGCCAACACAATGTCATAAAGTTCATTTTAGACATTTAGTTTAAGAAAATAATCATGAATAAGCGCAAAGAACTATGTACAAGGACATCATCATAGCATTCTAATAGTGAAAAACAGAACACCCTCAATGCTTGATAAGGTTAAATGATTTGGTTCAATTATGGTAATTATGACACAATACTATACAATACGATACTCTTCAATATTTAGGAAGCTGGGGAAGTTTTTCAGGCATAAAGTTACCCTACCCCCTAAAAAAAGAATAAACATGGCATGCCTCAAACTGTAACTACATTTATGTCTAGAAAATGTCCAGAAGGAAATTATCGCTAATGACATTTTTCAATATCTCTAGGTGGTAGGACTATGGGTATTTTTTCTTAATTTCTCCCTATATTTTATACATTTCTACACTGAAAATGTATTTTATAGCCAGAAAAAAACTAAGTTAATTTATAAAACCATCCTGGAAAATCAGGAAAGGAGGGAGGGGACAAAGCCATCTGGCATGGACAGGAGGATGAGGAAGTAGAAACCACTTGAAATGCTGTCCAGAAACACTCTAACTGAGGAAATAGGAAATAAGTTATTAACTAGGAAAAGTCACATAAGTAGTGTTAGTTCCAAGAGGACAGTGAACTTTTGATGTTTCACACTGATGTAGCCTAAGCACCTAGAACAGTGCCTGGTATATATATTATCTATATTAGGGACCCAGTATTTGTTGAATGAATGAATGAAGGGGTCACAGGGGCAGGCCGTATGTGAGTCAATGCCCAGGAGAAGAGAGAATGAGTGCTCAAGATCAAGATGAGTGGGAGGGACCGTGGGAGAGTTTTGATCCTGGCCATCGCTTCAGGGGACCCTGTGTGACCTTGGCAGGTATCCCGCCAAGTAAAATGGAGATCATCTATCACAGACTGAAGACCAAATGAAGAACTGTCTGACATCCCTCATACACTGCCTCAAGTGGCCTGTCAGTGTTCAGTACATGCGAGGGTCCCCATGCTCCTTAGATACTTCATTCAGAAAGGTCTGGAAAGAGGAAGAGGGGGCTTAGGTGCAGGAAGGCCCAGTTGGGAAAAGGGCAGGTGTGGATTCAATAACAGCAGCCTGGGGACACAGTTCAGGCAAACCAGGTAAGAGGGGATCAACTGCAGCTTTTACCTGCAACTTCTCAAAGACTTTCTTCTTTGGCTTGAGCTCTTCATCTGGTTGGCCCTTCTCGTAGCCCTTCACAAACACTCGCTCACCAGGAGCAGAGCCTGCAGGAGGATCCAGAGGCTCAACCTTGCGGCTGACCCCTTCTCTGGGAAGACACACACAAATAAGGAAAGCGTGAGGCTACAGACTGCTTCCAGCTGCCACGGAGGCCAAAGCATTAGGGCTTTTACATGGGGTCCCTACTGAGATTTAGATATCCCACTGCCAGAGCCCCAGGAGGCCCTCACTACTCCACCACTGGTCTGGACATTATCAGGGTTGGGTTAACCAAGGCTAAACTGAAATGGACAGATTCTGAAATCTGGGTTCTTAGGGGAGGAAGTATGACAGAAAGAGCAAGGTCTTAACAGCCAATCAGAACTGTGTTTGAATCCTGGCTCCACCTCTTATTAGTAGTGAGAGGTGGGCATGTACACACTGCTTTGAACCTTCAATTTGTTTTAATAAAAGTTAACTACGTAAAGTGCTTCATTCACAGTACTCGTACAATAAATAATTCCTTTATGCACCATTTTTTGGCCAGTGTTCTCAGGGCTTCCACCTGGCACATAGAGGGGCACCGTGTGGGCCAATCCCCTCTCTTCTTGGCCTCCCCAGGTCCTGCGCCCCACCCCAAGTCCTCACTCACATAGAAGCACACAGAAGCATGCCTTGAGACTCGACTCCTCTCATCTTCTGGGGTTTCAGATTGCACAGCACCACCACCAGCCTATCCTGCAGTTCCTCCTTGGGCACAAACTGTACCAGGCCGCTCACCACAGTCCGTGGCTCAGATTCCCCCACATCAATCTTCTCCACATACAGGCTGTCTGCATCTGGGTGCTGCCAGTGAGAGAGGTCAGCTCTGGAGTGTCACAATGGAATACATCATGGGGCCTGGTGAACCCTCTGACTCCAGAAAGGGACATCCACTCCCTACAGAAGCCCCTGAAGGACCCTCTAGAGCTAACTCTCCTTCCAGGTCCCACACAGAAGAATGGAGAACAGGTCTTGAAGGTACATTCTACTCTGAGCCAGGAGGCAGGATGTGAATAAAACAAGCCTAATTACTTGCATAAGAGATGAAAGGAATCTCTAAGAGAGATTAAGTGGCCTGGACTATCTGGGTGGCTACCAGTATGGCCACGTGCTGCACCAACTTGGTCCTGGGTGGAAGATGGGAGAAGGACATCTGCTGGTGTCACCATCTGAAAGCATTGGAGGTTATTTCAAAGTAGTTTTGGTGGCTGGGTCTATATAGTGAAAAGCCAATCAGTGCTTGGAGGAATAAAAGCCCCTAACAATGGTCCCAGGCCACTGGCTGCAAAACCTGTCTCTGGAAAAAAGTCTTTCTCCCTTCACGTGTGTGTGTGTGTGTGTGTGTGTGTGTGTGTGTCTCTCTCTCTCTCTCTCTCTCTCTCTCTCTCTCTCTGGGGGAGGGAGGGGAGAGTTTGTTTGGGAAACAAAGTGAATGATCCAAGATAAGGCCTGCAGCTAGTCCAGACAAGCTGGTAGAGACCAGGTGAGTCCATCAGACTGGATTTTACATAAACAAGTTCCCTCTGACTAACATCCACCTGCCCCCCAACCCCCAAGCTGAGTTCCTAGCTGTGTTTGGTTGCATAAGGCCCAGAGGCAGCAGAGGGAAAAGCCTGATGCCTGGAATTAGACACCTGAGTTCTGACTTGGACTATGACTTCTGTGATGTTACTTCCCATCCCAGCCTAGGTTTCCTCCAGATGGAAACAGACAAACCTGACCCCTATCTGCCTCTCTGGGATGTGGTGAAAGATAAGTACCTTGTCCACACTAACAACTTTTCCCACACGGATATCTAGTCGGGATGGGATGATCTCCTCTGGTTCTGAATTCTTGGCAGGGCCTTTGGCAACTGGCTCTGGAAATGAGAAGAACCCCAATGGGTCAGAACTATCTTCCTTCCCCATGACAGGTCAACTGCTGATCCCACCAAATGAGGACACTAGCAGCATTTCATGCAGAATCCCCAGAATCTACCCACCAATTCTATCTTCCTTCCTCTGTCTATCTATCTAACAAATCCTTCTTCCTTAATTTTACCGGAAAGATTTACAGAATTAGTTATTATATATTCATGTAGGACTTCGTTATGGAAGTAGCAAACTGAGGACCTGAGTAGGAAATACCATTAATATTGTTTCACAGAACGTGGGAGTCCTGATCTCTATTTTACAACAGTCCAGACTTTTCTTGATCAAGTTAAAAGTGACCTTAGCATGAATGCTACTTCCGAGTTATAGCTTCTTTAAAACAGGATCGGCAACCTTTGAGAAGTGACATGCTAAACTTTCATCTATTCAGTTAATAGGCAGGGAGGGGAAAGTAGTAGCTCTGCCATCTTTAGGTATTTCCATTCATGCATTCCACACTTATTTACTGAGTCTTTTCTGGGAGGGGTGGATGGCCAACTAAGAGCAAGTCAGAAACCCATGGAAGGGAACTGGGCAAATCTAAAGATGAGCTCTCCTGAGAAGCTGTGCAGGCTTCCCTGTGAAGCCTGAGCAGGTGTGTCACCCTTGTGGTCTAACCCAACTGGTCTCCTTAACTGAAGATGATTTAGTGAAAGGATCAAAGCACATGTCTCACACCAGCAACTCTCAGCAGTGTTGGTATAAGTGGATGTAATCACTTCACATTATCCATCAAACCAAAATCAAGATGACCCAATTCCATTCCAGGAGTCAATAGGAATGACATTCTTGCACTTCAGATCCCCTGGCTCCCTGGGCCCTCAGTTTAGGACAGACTTTTTTCTGAGGCCCACTGACAGGCTATCTATCCTGATGATGCCATCCCCCTTCCCAAGCCCCTTCCCTCCCCCACGGGCCTTACTCTGCTTCGAGGGATCTGGGTAAGCAGCACTGGACAGTTTCTTCAGGGCGGGGGTATTAAACTTTTCCCGGATGGGATCCAACAACTTGTTCAGGGCAACTTCAACAGAATTTTTTAGGTCTCCAGGGTGAACAACCTGCAAAAGTGTAGAGGTCTGGTGAACTAAGGCACTCAAACAGGGCACAGGACACCTGAATCTACTACAAATAATGTGGTATAGGATGCAGGGTATTTTCCCAGCAGTAAGAACTGGTAGGGAAAGAACTGTGAAGCTGGTAGGGCAGAGAAGGGGAAATAGGTTCAGAAAGCTTATCTAACTTGTCTGAGATCCAGATCTTTTGACCCTGAGTCTGATATTAACTTGAGAGTTTTTAGAGGCTAAATGTCAAAATCTTCTAGTCCCTCCATTTATGCTAAGAGTAGGGGCATAAAGCAGGCGTCATTTATAGGCAGAGAAACATTTACATAGGTAACCGTAGGGCTCAAGCCAGCCCAAGGGGGAGCTGAGGGAGCAAGAAGGAACAAGAGCTCTGGAGTTAGGCAGACTAGGGTTAGAGTCCCAGGCAGCTGTGTGACCCCAAACCAGGCACCTAACCCCTCTAAGTTTTGGATTCTTCGCTTCAAAAATGAAGATAACAAAACCTTTATCTCGCAGAGTCAGAATGGGGATTAAATCACCTAATGGCTGAAAATGATGAACAGTACATGGGAGTTCAGTAATTCAATTTTAATTAATTGGGATAGAATTCACTTTTCTATCCTAAATCTGGCCTGAAAGGATCTTCTAGATATTCTGAGGGGATATCCTTTAGGTAGGAATACCTGCAATACAACGATGCCTATAGATTGCTTCTGATGCTATTTCTTCATTTCCTTCAGAATGTTTAATTTTTAATAATAGAAAAGCTTTAGACCTGCACTGTCCAATATGGCAGCCACTAGCCTCATGTGGACATTTAAATGTAAATTAAGATTCAGTTATTCAGTTGCACTGGTCACACTATAAGGCTCAAAAGACTCATGTGGCCAGTGGTGGCTGTGTTACACCATACCATCACATCTGCCATCACGGAAAGTGCTATCGGGGTTAATGCTGCTCCAGGTTTTTTATTCAAAATCATTTCTTCTATTCCTCCTCGTTACTCCCACAAAGAACAGTTCACAGGGTTGAGGAGGGGAGTGTGGGTTCTGTGGCCTGCCTCAGACTGCAAACGGAAGGGCTGCTGAGCAACGGCTGTCAAATATCCAAAAACTGGGCCTTGAGGACCCTCAGACCTCAGAGGTCACTGAGTCTTCCTCCATTTGATGCCCAAACCCTCAGACAACACTGCTTCCAGTGGTCCTCTGGCTTCTGCCGGAACACTTCAGTGATGGGGAACACAAGGCCAAGTGAAGCGGCCCTGTCCATGGCCACATAATTAAGGTCATTGGGAAGTTCCTCCTGAAGCTGAACCTAAGCATGCCTCCCTGCGGTCCCTGCCTGCAGTCCTGGTTTAGCCATCTGGCGCCACAAGAGGAAAACTAACCCCTCTCCCATTAGGGTCCTTCAGATACTTGAGGATGATTGAATCCATACTTGTTTCTCAGCTAAACATGCCCAGTTCAACTGTGCTTTTATGACATGGTTTTGAGTTCCCTATCATGACATCCTTTCTCTCCCCACCAACACAACTGGATTGTCAAATAAACCTCATAAAAAATTGAAGTCCGGGGCTGAACACACAATCCTAAATATAATCAGAACAATGGAGAACTGAATGGACTATCAGTTCCCTGGTTCCAGGATCTACCTTTCTGATGACTTAGGCCAAGTTGGCAGCCCTGTCATATTGCCGCCTCAACTCAAATTCAGAGTCAATCAAAAGTCCCCATTTCGTTCTCCATATACACTATTATTATGTCTTCCCTTTATGATTTGGCTCTGCCTCTCTTTCCCACAATGCTCTACCTCACCTTTTAGATTCTAATCAGACCAAACCACTTGTGACTCCTTATGTACCACGCTGTTTCCTTTTACCATGTCTTTGCACAATTAATTTCCTCACAGATTCCCTCATTATCTTAATCCTTAAGTGTTTGGTTGTTATCCCCTCTACAAAGCTTTCCCAGACAGCCAGTTAATCACTTCCACTTATTTTATTTCTAGACCATGTATGAATCTTCATTGTGCAGTAAGACAGGAAATGATATTTGTTTCTATGTCTCCCTCTCCTACTGGACTGGGCTTCATGATGATTTAATCTTCTTTGTAATGCCAGCCCCTAGCATGATGCCTAACACATGGCCACCTAGTAAGTCTTTTGTTAACCTGTTTATTGAAATGAATAGTGTCCTCTCTTCTGTTCTTTTATAGTTGTATCTCTTCTTTGAACCTTGATCTTGTACTTGTCCTTGAAATACTTTATCTTGGGTTGGATTTGGTCCTTCATTCCAGGTTAAGTCCTTTGGAGAGTGATTAGGACACCAACCAATATATCAGCTTTGTGCCATTTGCCCATCTAATCTGTGAACCATTTGAATCCTCATCTAAGCCATTAACAAAACATATAGCCTTGGAGAGTATCTATTCAGATTCTATGGTACATAACCAGAAACCTGGCTGGGACAAGATGGAGAGGTTATTCAGGAAGAGTTCAGTGGGGATTATGCCTCCTCTGGTATTACCTCGGCAGCAAAGTCCTTTTCCAGGTCCAAGTAATCTGTGTAGGTTTTGTTTCCACCCCATTTTTCATCTCGAAGGACCACAAACTCTATAAGAAAAAGGATTCACACCAATAAACTCACTGCTAATGGCAGAGTCATTATTCCTAGACTAAATGTATGGGCATTTGTTGTTTCTGCCATATATTTCAAATTTTATTATTGGGCATTTTATTTTTTTAAAAATTGGATTAGAGGCCAGGTTGTATACCCAGCTAGTATCCAAGCTCAAGGGGAAGGATAGTGTCTTACATTTCTTTTTATTTCTCGAGTTCAACATGCCTGCCCCAACCCTCATTCCTACCACCTCTGCCTACCATGACTCCTCATTAGAATCCAACCTGGTAACAACACATGGACAACTAAATGATATCTCAACTCCAACCATACATTAATATATGAGAATTCAGAGCAGAGAGTCAGGGAAGTCCGTCCCTAGAGGAAGACTCTGTGACTAATCACAAATGTGATACAGTGTATGATTATAAGTTCGATTACTACTAGTTTTGCTATTTCAGCCTGGTCTCTGAGATGAAAACAGGGAGTGGCTTACCAGATTTGAGGGGAAAGAGGACATACTTGATGAAGGACAGAACCCCATTGTTTTCTACATTTCCTGGCTCACAGAAAGCTTTCTTCAGTTTTTTCTTCACATCCTCCTTCCGATCAAGGAGATCAATCTTGGATTCCTAGAAGCCATAGAGGAAAAGAGGACCTCTTGTGGTTGAAAACAAGAATACGCTGTACTAATCTGTGTACAGTTGACCCTTGCACAACACAGGTTTGAATCGAGCAGGTCTACTTATATGCAGATTTTTAAAAATAAATATGTAGAGCACTGAAAATGTATTTTCTCTTCCTTATGCCTTTTCATGTCCCCCCCACCCTTTTAGCTTACTTTATACAGAATACAGTATATAATACACATACCAGAAAAAATATGTGTTAACCAACTATTTTATCTGTAAGGTTTCCGGTCAATAGTAGGCTATTAGTAGTTAAATTTTCGGGGAGTTAAAAGTTATATGTGGATTTTCAACTGTATGGGGGGGTCAGCTTCCTAACCCCTGCATTGTTCAAGGGTCAACTGTATTTTAATTTTTTAAAGAAAGATTTAAACATTAAACAACTTTAACAAAAGCAAAATTAATCAGAGTGAAAGACCACTCTCAATACTGCCACCCAATAAATAAAACTATTTTAATTTTTCTGTGTTCTTCTAAGGCCTTGTCTACAGTATAGGGGAGTGTTACGAATTTGTAGTTAGAGAATAAATATCTGTGTTTGTTCACTTGAGGCTATGTCATAAGTATTTCTGAGTGGCTACCTAATCTTCACCTATAATTTTTATGCTGTATTTTATTTCCAATTATTAGTGACAACATAATTTATTTAATAATTTCTAAACTTTCAGATTATGTTCAAAATGTTCCAAATTACATATGCCACAATGAACATCTTTGCAGAGGGTTTTTTTTTTGGTCTTCTCTAGGATTATTTCCTTAAGCTACTAGTCCCAAAACTGTTTTCTGAAAGGGGTGTATATTAATTGACATTGCCATCAGCAATCACCAACACCAAGAATTTTGAATTATCTAGAGCCATTTTTCCTTTTTAAGGTACTAGGATTTGTTTCTTATTTTGGAGTGTGTGAGCTCATGCTCATTTGAGTTCAGTGGTTACCAAATTCTGGTTCACATATGACTGTATGTGAATCACCTAGAGTGCTTTTAAAAAATATAAATTACTGGGCTCCACCCAAACTTCATGAATCAAGATCTCTTGGGACTGGACCAGTTTTTGTATTTTTAAAAAGCTCTCCAAGTAATTCTGTTTGGGAATTGCTGCTAGCACCAATTTCCAAGATTAAAATATAGTCAATGTCATTGAATAGGATGAGTAATATAATACTTTGTCAGAGAAATAATCAACACATGGTATATTTTAACGTAAGAGAAAAAGGATTAAGTACCTTCTTTTAAAAATAACAATGACAGTGTCCATGTATATTATTTACTCATCTCTGATCAAAGATCGAGAACTCAGACTTAAAGAACTAAATGAGTGCCCAAACATGACTGTAAACAGAATCACTTTGTAAGATTTGAAAGAAAATACAAATTCCTGAGTTGTTCCCCAGAACCACTTTAACAAAATCTAAAGATGGGGTTTTATCAACTTTTTAAAAAAATTCCCTAGATGATTCTGAAGATTAGCTATGTTTGGGAACCCTGTATTTAACATTTCACGTCTTTGGGTTCCACTAAGTCCTCTATTGTATACCCTTAGTGATCAAGACAAAAGTATACTTTCCTTAAGCAGGACTTTTAAATGTTAGAAAATAGCATATTTATCATATTAGTTTTATCAAACATCACCCTAAAGATCAAGATGCGAGTTGGTGAAATGCACCCACAGCCTTCTCATTAATAAGGCTGAATTTTATCACAGTTCTACGAATGAAATTACTTTTGCTTGTGCTTTTTATCAGTAGCAGTAAAACTCTGAAAATTATGATTGGATCCCAGAAAGGCTGCTTCTAGGTCCTTCAATTCTCAATAGCTACCAGAGTTAACTGGATGACTTAATATTACTTATAATTCAAATATTTGAGAATTTTAGTTAGTTAGGTTACTGTTCTTTTGAGTTCTCAATCTCTTCATCTCTTGCTGAAGATTTCTAAGCTCAAGTTGGAGCTGGCAACCTACCTCTTCTGAAGAACTCATTTTGCTGCCAGTTAATCCTGGAACCATAGGATTCATCAGATGGACCCGTTTTGAGTAGCCAAGTGCAGGGAGGTACTGAGGGGTTAGAAAGAAACACACAAAGCAGATATTAATATAAATTCCTGCTCAGTACCCCAATCTCATCTAACTTGCCAGCTTAATAGTTTTGTACATTCCTTTCAATCTTTTTTTTTCCTACTGAATATATAATTTTCTAAACAAAGTTTTCCTCCTCTGTTACTTTCCTATTAGTATTACATAATGAGGCTATTGGATTTCCTTTCCTACCATAAACAATTATAAAAGCTGGAAATATATAGAATAACCATTTGCAAACATCGAACAGCAACAGGTGTATGGCTACAAATTTTGGCAGAAGGGAAAGGAAAGGGTGACCACATATTTACCCTGGCTTTCTCTCCTTGAGGGCATTTTTTCAAACCAGGTACTAAGAAAAAGAGACCAAGCAAAAAGCAGCAGTCTGACTAAGCAGAAGAGATAGCGATTAAAGTTTCGGGCTGCCAGGAGGGTAGGATTTGGAAAGGGTTCTAGAGAGAAGGAAGCTCCTTTCAAAAATCTAAGTCAAAATTCCCACTGATTTATCAATTGACTCATAGATGTACATGCATACAAAGAGACTCCAGGAAGAACAGGCTCTGGGAGGCTGGAGACCTAAACAGAGGTTTCAGAAGATGCACAGTGCTGGGGAAACAGAGGTTGAAGTTTAGGTGCAATCAGAGTCAAGAGAGTTTTGTGAACAACTTGAAATTTCAGTATGAGACTGAAGAAAGCCCACATCCTAAGAATAAGAACCACATCATAGAAGAAAGGCCAAAACCAAAATAGACCTGTTCTAACAAAGCCTAAAACCAACCTCTGAGAGGATTGAGGTGATAGACAATTTAACAGCGTACAGAAAACACAGCACACTATAAACATAATCCCAAACCTCTATGACATATCTATGATGTCTTTGATACGTTAAAAAAGTACTAGAAATGAGAAGCAGAAAAAAGTGACAGTTTAAGTAGTTAACAAAAGTAGAGCCAGAAACTATCCAGTTGTTGGAATAAGCAGATCAGGGCATCAAAACAACTATGACTGGTATGTTAAAGGAAACAGAGGAAAAGATGGGCAAAATAGATAAAAGATGGAGAACTATAAAAGAGAATTATAATCTATAAAAAAGAATGAATTTCTGGAAGTTCTGAAATAGCACAATACAATACTGGATGGATTCAACAGAAGACAGGATTAATGAACTTGAAGAAAAGTCAATAGGGAATATCCAAACTAAAGCACGGAGAGAACAAAGAAAGGAAGAGAACAGAACAGAATATAAGAGACCTGTGAGACATGATCAAGAGGTCTAACCTAGGTATATAGGGTCACAGGAGAGGAGAAAGAGAGAATAGGGCAGAAGTAATATTTAAGGAAATAATAAGGGACGATTTTCCAAGTTTGATGAAAACATCAATGCACAGACTCAAGAAGCTCAGCAAAATCCAAGTAGGATAAATACAAAGAAAACTATAGCTAAAAACATCATAGTCAAATTGCTGAAAATGAGAGACATAGAGATAACCTTAAAGCAGCCAAGGAAAAGATATATTATCTACAAAGGGGAAACAATAATACTTACAGGTGACTTTTTGATGGAAACTATGGAAGCCAGAGGAAATAAAACAACTCTTGAAAGTGTTAAAAGAAAAATATTTGCTAAACTAGAATTTTATGCCCAGTGAAAGTGAAAGATAGACGTTTTCAGACAAAAGAAAGGTGAAAGAACTCATTACCAAACATAAAATACTAAGGGGGGCCCTTTAGGCTAAAAGAAAATGATCCAATATGGAAGCACAGAGACATAACTGCAGGAAGAATCGAGAGTGCCAGAAAGGGTAAGTAGCGGTAAGTATACATGAAAATTGACTGTTTAAAAAAACAATTGCGATAAAGTCTTTGAGATTTAAAATATACGACAATAGCACAAAGGGCAGGAGGGCATTTAATCAAATAAAATTGTCGTAGGTTCTTGCATTATTGGGAAGTGGTAAAAATATCTAACTTTAACTGTAATAAATTACAAAGATACAAGCAATCTCTAGGGTAAGAGTGGCCAAAAGTTTTCTGTAAAGGGTTAGATAATAAATATATTAGGCTTTGTGGGCCAAATATAGTCCTATTATATATTTTCATTTTTTTAACAACCCTTAAAAAAAATATATAAAAACCGTTCTCAGAGCTTCTGAATCATACATAAATGAGCCATGGGCCATATCTCTGCTAGAATAATAAAAGAAGGTTCAAGTAAAAAGTTAATAGAGGAGATAAAATAGAATAAAAAGGAATATTTGATTAATCAAAAAATTTACACTGTAAACATTTCCTCATTCATTAAAGATAACCAAAAACTTTAAAAATATATAATATTCCATTATGAGGATTTAGCATAATGTGCTTAACCAATCCCTTGTCATTTGATATATTTCTAGATTTTTGTTTTAAACTGATGTGATAAAAATTTTATATATAACTCAAGTTACACTTTTAAAATTATTTCCTTAGGACAAATTTGTATGATCATTAGGGCTAAGGGCAGAATCATTTTAGGGCTGTCAAATCACCCTCCAGGAATTTACATTTCCACTAACAGTATTTTCTCCTCACTTTTGCCAATGAGGTTTTGAGAAGCTTTCAAAAATACTAGCCATTTCTCAATAGACCTTTTCAACTTAACTCAAGTTCTTTCCCAGAAAAAACAATTATGGTCTCATGCTAATTTCCTCCTTTAAATCCTGTTAAACCTCATCTTAGAAATGAGTGGTTTATGTAAGATCCAGAGCAAACGGACCAAATGCTCTGAGAAAGAATAGTAGTTGTGAGTGCTAGTGCCTTTCCCTGGAAACTAAGTTATCAGGAAAGAAGCAAATCCAACAGGTCTGGAAGCAGCTTCCTAGTGGCAGCAAGAGCATGGGCTTTTGAGTCAGATAGATCTGGGTGATAATTCCTGCTTGGTCACTAACTGTACAGTACTGGAAAAACTCTTACTCTTTCTATCCTCAGTTCTCTCATTTTCAAAACAAAATAAGTAATACTTATCATACAATAAGCTTATGAGTGGTGGGACTGGCATATTCAATAAACTTTAACTGCACACCTCTGAGGCTCAAAAGAAAAAAGATAGGAAAGAAGTTACTAACCTTCTCTGCAAAGGTGAAAATCTTCCTCTGATCAATGCCTCCAAATTGGGCATCTACTTTCAAATATTCTTCATCCAAGGCCTGTGGAGAGAAACACATGAGCATAGATTCCTACTGTATTACTTCTTTACGGGTCTGAGAAATTAGAAACTTTTGAAAATCACTACATTTTTCCGAAGGTAGAGTCGGGAAACAACTAAGCAGCATTCAACCTCCCTGTTGGCCTCAGGAGCTCCAGAAACATCTACCAAGTGCCTGTACTAAACAGTTCTCCACGTGGATGTCATGGGGTTAAAAATAAGAGTAATCTCTGTTCCGAAAGCTCACAATCCAGTGGGGAAGGGAGGGAAGAACACAACGAACCATAGTCATGTCAAACGGACTCATTGAATAATGCGACCTGTGAAACATGTTAAATAAGTGGCAAAAGTAGAAGGTGCTTAGAGAGCTAAAAAAAAAAAAAAGGCAAGGCTAAACTAGTAAACAAAAAGTTAATCGCTTACTGCATGCGAGGCCTAGAGCCAGCTCTGTGGATACAGAGGTGAATCAGACCCAGACTCTGCCTTCAAGAAGCTAATTAGCCCAGTTGAGGAAAGAGACATGTAAACAGATAATTTCAATACAGTGGGTTAAGGGCTAACCTAGATGTTCATTTAAAGAACAGTACTAACACAGGAAAGAAGTGATTATCTCTATCTGGTAGGAAAGGCGGCAGAGAAGTCTTCCTAGAATCGGACTGTAGGCTGAACTTAGTTTTGAAGAATATATAGATGTTTTTCACTGTGCAGAGGAAACAGCATGTGAGAAGGCACAGAGGTGTGAAGTGTTTAGGGAAATTATGAGTGATTCAGTCTGCCAAAGCACAAACTTCAAAGGATGTGGGAAGTGGTCAGTGATGATGATGTTAGAAAAGTAGGTGAGGATCCTGAACATCATGCTAGGGTGCCTAGCATTATTCTAGTTGGTAAATGGCTTTAAGGAGGGGAGAAACAGGACCTGCACTGTAGAAAGATCACACCAGTAAGAGGCCAAGCATGGAGCAGAGGGCTGTGAGTTGGAGACAAAGAAAATCATTGGAAGGCTGCTGTGAGAGTGCAGGTGAGAAATAATGACGAATTAAGTCAGTAGGGACGAAGAGCAAGACTGAATTTAAGAGATTTTTAGGAAATAGAATTGGTAAAATTTAGTGTCTAACTGGATGGGGGGAAGAGGAAGAAGGAAAAGTAGAGAAAGGTGAGCAAGCAGGAAGACTATAGAACAGAACTGTCCAATAGAACTTTCTGTGATGATGAATGTTCTCTATCTGTGCTGCCCAACATGGTAGCCACTAGCCACGTGTGGCTCTTGGGCACTTGAAATATAGCCAATGTGACTGAAGAACTAAAAGGGTTAATTTTAACTACTTTTAATAGCCATGTATTAAAAGTAAAGTATGACTACAAGCTACCATGGTGGACAGTGCAGGAATGTCTCTAGGTTTAACCTCTGGAAAGATCTGGAAGTGACAAGGGAAGACTTGGTTTTCTTACATCAAACATTACAGAAATATACAAAGAAAAAGTTAAGTCTATCTATATTTTTATCCTGCCTTCCTGAGGTAACCAGTATTAACAATTTGACTTGTATTTTACCATCCTTCTCCTTGCTCATACAAACATACGCACACATGAAATAGGATGTACTTGTTTTGTTTAATGGAAAATAGATGAATTTATTTTTACGCATCGCTCTGAACTGAATTTTCTTCATTTAAGAGATTATGATTAACAAAAAGAAGATGTGAGAGATGAAGTGTTTTGAAGGACAGATAGGTAGGGGAGGACTTACAATTGAAAAAGTCAAAAAAGAGTTGCAGGAAGTGAGGGTGGGGAGAAGAGAAAGGGGACAGGAAGGCCTAACAGCACATGATGAAGGAACAGCAAGCTCATCAGTTTACATGGATTGAGAGAGAGGTTCTGACCTCTGGTTAGAAAAGGAACAAAAAAGGTCACTGGGCAACTCCATCCTTCCCAAGTACCTGTAGTCCTGGGTACAGCAGACCACTTAGCAAAGGGTGCTCCACCTGCTTCACCACCTCAGCTCCAGCTTTCTTGGCATCGTGCTGTGTGACTACAGAGGAGAGTCTGTATACATCTAGTGTGTACTCTCTGAAGAAGAAAGGAAGAGGGGACAGCTGTAAGACTGGCCCCAGGCCTCAGTTTAATCCTAATGCGCATTAATTTAGTCTCCCAATCTTAAGACATTCCAAGAGAGCACTGCCTGATAGCTTCTAAAATGTGAGCGGTCCATCTTCTCACTCCAAATACTACTTTATTTTTATTTTTTCCTCTTTTTAAAGATGGCTCTAATTAATCTTTTTCTTCACTTATCTCTTGAAATACTGCTTCTCTGCCATTCCCCTCCATTCTCTTCTTCTGGAATGCCCATTAAATAAACATCGGAATTTCTCAATCTGTCTTCCAAGTCTTAAGAATAGTGAACCCATCATTCAGTTTAAGAAAAAGGACCTAATTACTTCTGAAACTCCCGTGTACTCCACCACAATCTGACCCTACTTCCTCCTCCTCCACAGTAACCAATATCCTGAACTTGTGTTTTTCCAGTTTCATACTGTTTGTTTCTCCAAACAATGTATTATAAATATTCTTATATCTGTATCCTGGTATACATGTGCAAGTTCTTTTATATATGCCAATATATAATAGAATTTCTGGATCACAGGGGATTTACACCTTGAACTTTAGTGGATGACGCCAAACTTGTTTATTTTCCAAAGTGGCTTTTATCAATTTTATTAATATTGTCATTATTTTAAATTTTGCCAATTTGGAAAGCATGAGTGGTTTCTCACTACAGTTTTAATCTACATTTCTTTGAATAATAACCAAGGAAGTTAAGCATCTTTTCATATGTGTATTGGTCATCTGGTTTCTTCTGTGAAATGCCTATTTAAGTCTTTTTCTACTAGAATGACATTTTTGACAGTTGATTTTATACTTTTTGACATTTAATACTGGGTTATCAATTCTTTGCCCATATATTATAAATATCTTCTCCCAGTTGGTGGCTTGTCTTTTTACTTTATTTTACTTTAAATGTAGTAAAGGTCTTAATTTTAATGTAGCTGAATTTGTCAGTCTTTTCCTGTGATGCTTTAGGTGTGTCTTGTTTAATTTTCCCTGCCCTGAGATCATAAAATGGTCCTACATACTGTCTTTTAAATGTTTTATAGTTTGGCCTTTAAAATTAAATCTCTAATCCACTTGGAATGGAGAGATCATTTTTTTCCCACATGGATAACCAATTGTCTCTGCACCAGTTTTTCTTAAAAAGTTTATTCTTTCTTTGTTGATACAGTACCAGCTCTGATATATATCAAGTATTATATTTCTATTTCTGCACTCTCTATTCTGTTCCAATGGTTAATTCTTGATCCCCATGCTATAAAAATGACCAAGGATTTGGTATCCAGAATACATAAGAAAATCCTAAAAAAAAAAAAAGGTAGAAAAATGGGCCAAAACACTTGGATAGACACTTGACAGAAGAGGAAACACAAATGGCCAAAAAATACACAAAAATAAATATTTTCAGAATTTTACCCCTACACTTCAATGGTAGTTTGGGTAGGTAAAGACTATTAGGTTGGAAATTCTTTTCCTTAGGAATTTTAAAGGCTTTGCTTCATCGCCTTTTCATTTTTAGTGCTCTTTTTGAGAAATGCAAAGCCATTTTGATTCCTGAAGTTTTGTAAGTGACCCTTTTTGATTATTCAATTATTGGACCTCCTGGCTTAGTACTCTAGTTTTCTGATCTTTTTCTTTTTATTTTTCATCGTGGTCTGTGAGGCCAAGAAACCAAAGTTCAAGTGCATGCGATTCAATGAATTCAATGATTTAATATATTTCATAGATCTTAAGATGTATATTTTTAAACATTTAACATCCCTTAAATCTAGATGTCTTTTAAACAATGGCATGTTATAAATTATTAGCAGTATTTTTAAGACATCTTAGATTAACTGAAATATCTTTTTGTATTTCGACTTTCACTTCGTTTCTGGCCACTAAGTACATATTCTTGACTAATTTGTTATTTGACTAATTTGAAGCATTTAGGAAGTTAAAAAAATATTTTATCCAGTACTTTTAGTTGTTTTCAGCAAGGTTGGTCAGAGTGACAAGTCTGCCAGACTGCTAGAAATAAAAGTCCTTATCTATATCTCAAACACTCTTATCATTTCTGTCCATATTTTTGTATTGCATTCTAGGTGAATTTCTTAGTATTACCCTTCAAATCTCTAATTTTCTCTTCAACTGTGTTCAGTCTAGAGTTGATACCATCTATTGAAGGTTGGTTTGTGGGTGTTTTGTTTCACTGTTTTTACTTTAATGACTGAATTTTACATATTCATGTTTCATTTTTTGTTTCTGTTTTTAATCGCTGTAATTCCTTGACATTTGAGAATCTGTGTTGTTTTGGAATAGCAGGGATATACTTAACACTCCTAAGTAGTGGGCAGCTTGGTTCGATTCTTGGTATACACATACTCTAAGTCTCCATAGGCCTGAATCTTGATAAAAATCCCTAAAGGTGGCCAGTAGTACCCCCACACCCCAGCTCTACTTGAGAGGTAAGGGTGGGAATGGGAAAAGGAGAAAAGCCCTACTTTACCCTCCGATTTTAAGCAGTACGCCTGGTTTGTCCCCACCATCTGTTCGCTTCCAGACTGGAACCCAGCAGACCTGTAACTTCAGCCCAACTCACCAATTTGCACTTCAATTGTTTCTCTTACCATAGAGATGTTTAGCAAGTTTTTGAACCTGGTTATGCCCTTTATTATTTTTGTATTTTTATCTATCATTGCTGTGTTGGGAACAGAGGAAATGCATCAAAGCATGCATTTACAAAGCCATCTTCCTTTGAAGTCACTTTTCTATATAGAAAAAGAGCAAGCAACTTCAAAGCAAGATAGCTTTATTTATCCTACCTTTATTCCAGGAGAATAAAAACTTTGCCTGATTTATTCACTGTTGTAATCCCAGTACTTAGAACACCGTCTAACATATAGTAAGAACTCAATAAAATCTTTGCGTGACTTGCTTTCTCACCTTCCTCAGGTCTCTGTCATCTTATCATAGAGGTCTTCTCTAACCACTCTATTCTTACTTCCTGAGAACTTTCTTTCCTCCCACCTGCCTACTTTGTAGCACCTATCACCATATAATAAAAGTACTCCCCAAATATCTGTAGAATGAATGTGAAAATGAATGAAATCTCAGGCACTCTATTGAGGCTGTTGATTCAAACATTTGTTTATATGAGGATGTCTATATTCTTTATTTAAAATTCTTAATGTCCAACAGTGGGGAATGGTAAAGAAAATTATGTTAGATGAAGTAAAAGGAGAAATTAAGTTGTAAACAAGAGATCTGAGTTCACATCCTGGCTCGTCTACTTACTAGCTATACAAACTTATATCTGAATCTATTTCCTTATCCGTGAAATAGGATAAAACAATGCATACCTTTAAAAGTTGTTCTAAGGGTTTAAATGCAAAAGTGACTAGTAGAGTGATACGTGGTTTATTTCAGAGGTTTTAAAAATAAATGTGGAGACTATGAGGCGGCATGGGGGAATTATTTAGGAAATTGTTAAGTTAAAAAATTAGGACTCAAAATTATGAATGCTAACATTACAAATATGAATAAAACTGACAAAGAAGCAATAAAAATTGTTGGGGAGGTAAGAAAAAAGTGAAAATTCTTTCACATTTCTTTTATCATTATTTGCTGAGGCTGGAAGAAGAAAGGGAGGCCAAATGGTTCATCATTACCTTCCCATATGCTGTAAGCTCTGCAAGGCCAAGGACTTTGTTATGGTTACATTTATACCTCCAGCAAACAGGAGAATACCTAAGCATTTACTGGTCAGTATATTTTTGATAGATGAATTAAAAGGACAATGGTTTTTTAATGGTTCATAATATGAAGAGCCAAACAGCTTCTAATTCAAATTTAAAGAGTACCTGGATTCCACAGGTCTGTAATTAGTTAGAAGCACCAGAGCCAGAGGAGGGTGGATGATAAAGCACTTACTTGCTGAGCTGGTAATCGGTGCCTTTGATGAACCTGAGCTTCTCCAAAGACACACCAATGCTCTCCAGCATTGCCTTGATCACATTCTCATAGTAGCTGGTTCGAAGTTCTAGAAGTTCCCATGGGGCTTTCATGTTATCCAGGTATGCGTGAAGGTCCGCAAACAGAATT
Organism: Pteropus vampyrus; assembly: GCF_000151845.1. NCBI lineage: Eukaryota > Metazoa > Chordata > Mammalia > Chiroptera > Pteropodidae > Pteropus > Pteropus vampyrus. The sequence goes on from NW_011888817.1 coordinate 9,486,065, forward strand.
GTTACCTAGACATAGAGATAAGAGGCCACCAAAATGTGAATTTGTCTAAGTACCTCCAAACCTGCCCACCCTGTCCTGCCGTTGTTAAGTCTCTCTTTTGGCCATTCCCCAAGGGCAGCTGCTTGGTTTATAACATTACTTCTTACCTCACATCCTGCTTTGAGGAAGTCCGCGATCTTAGACATAGGCACAAAATAAGCAACATGTGGCTTGCCTGTGGTTGCTGTTCCCCAGTAAACTTTAAGTTCTCGCTCCTTCAGTATCTCCTTCAGCTTCTCTTCCCCCAGAACCTCCTGTTGTGGAAGCAGAAGAGCTGGTTTAATGCTGGTGCCTCACCTTACTCATCCTTTACCCTGTGACAAGGAAAACAAAGGCGTGTGTCACTAAGGGTCCAGGTTCAGAGCCTGCAGCAGGGTCTAGCCATGCCCTCAGTGCAGAGTGAGAGCCAATCTAAGTTGGTTCTATTGCTAGGACCACTCCAGTGAAATGACACTGATGTTAGGAGAGCGGGGCATGTCCCTAATTGCATCTTCCCCTCCAACTACCTCTAACTCATGCTTCTTCTTTTCATAGCCAATTTCTTGAAATAGTTTTCTCTTCTGGTCTCCACTCCTTATCTCCTAGTTCAGTTTGAATTCCATACAGCACACACAATGGAAAATTCTCTTGCTAAGATCACAGATGGTCTCCACATTGCCAAATTCAATGAATACTTTTTAGTTCTCACTGTTTTCCTGAAGCACTCTCCTCTTTTGGTCTCCTTTATTTTTTATTCTCTTAGTTTTCCTCCTACCTTTCTGGGTCTCAGATTTCTTTGCATTTGTTCTTCTTCCTAATGATTAAATATCAGTAATCCTTGCGGCCCTATCTCTTCTCTTCTCACTCTACATTCTGATTCCCTTCAGTTGCTTCAATTACTACTTATGAGCTAGTAACTCTCAAATCTTCTGCTCACACGCATATATAGAATTGTGCACCTATTATCAATCCGGTTAGTTCAGATTCAGTGTGTTCATAATTAAACTCATGTTCTCACCTTCCTACCTCATTCTCCAACCATCTTTTTTTACTTATGGTTTCATCTCTAATTCAGTAAATGGTACTCTCAGTTACTGAGTTGCATACGTTACTCCAAAATAGCTCTTAAACCTTCCTTCTTCTCTCTGCCTCTATACCGCCATCCTAGACTAGGCCATCAGATTACACCCAGATTACTGTAGCAGCCTCCTAACAGGTCTCCCACATTTACTCTTGCTCTCCCCAATTCATATTCCAAAAGGCAGCCAGAGAGATCTTTAAAACCTCAAATTTGATGAACTCATTTACCTATTTAAATACTTTAATAATTCCCTTTTGACCTAAGACAATTGGAAAAATCCTAATAGACCAATATGCTGCAGATAAAAAGAGATTTTAGTGTTTCTTCAAGTGATAGTTGGGGAGGCTGTTGGAACCCATGATAACAAAATGTTGTTGGTTTGAATTATCTATTAACAGGACTTGTTAAAATCCTGTCTTCCAAACTGGTTGGAGGTTGATCCTGCATCCTCCAATCTCCTGACTATTTTGACACTTGGAGGGAGCTCACCACCCAAGGAAAGGTCATATCGCTTACCCTTTAAAATATGAGTGAATCAGTGCCATTACCTTTGTCTCCAACCAGCACTATTTTAGAGAGGCTAGGAAACAAAGGATCTGGCTAAGGGGAAGCATGAAAGAATCTCTGGTTAAGATCAAGTTGTAAGTGGAAATAACCCAAATGTCCATCAACTGATGAATGGCAACACAAAATGTGGTATATCCATGTAATGGAGTATTATTCAACCAAAAAAGGAATGATGTTCTGATAGGTACGACACAGATGAACCTTGAAAATATTATGCTAAGTGAAAGATGTCAGACACAAACAGCCACATTTTGTATGATTCTATTTATATGAAGTGTCCAGAAAAGTCAAATACATAGAGACAGAAAATAGTGTTTCTCTAGGACTGGGGTTGGGGGAGGAATGGGCAGTGATTGCTCATGGTTACAGATTTTTAGGGGGGATGATGAAATATTCTGGAATTAGATAATGGTGATAGTTGCACAACCTTGTAACTGTGATAAAACCCACTGGAAACCCCCCCCCCAACTGAACTGTACCCTTTAAAAGGGTGAATTTTATGGCATGTAAATTGTGTTTTTAAAAAAAGAGGGAAAAAAAGCTGTGGCTCAACCAATGTATTACTGTTCTTAAAGTAAAAACGCGATTTTAAACATAGCCTACAAGGCCCTCATGACCTGGTTTTGCTACCCCTCCTAAACGAATAAGTAAAATGTATAGTATGTCAGATGGTGATAAACTCTATGAAAAACAACAAAATAAAGTAGAGCAAGGGATGAGACAGTTCTGGTGGTAGGGCATTTGTTATGTAAACAAAGTGGTCCAGGAAAATTCTTCCAATTAATGTGACAATAGTCAGAGGCCAAAGGGAGACAAGGGAATGAGCAATATACTTATTAAATGCTTGATCTGCACTTTGCTCAAACTACTCCAACCAAATTAGCTTTCTCTCTGAAATATAGTGTTCTTTCTCCCCTCTGGGTCTTGCTCTGGGTTCCTTCTACCTGAAATATCCTCCTCTCTACACGCCCCCCATCCCCCATTCTTCCTCTCATTAACTTCTACTCCTGCTGTTCCTGGAAAACAGCCGGAACATATGTGAAGAGGTGATTCGCAGTGTAGAGGTCCTCAGCCTTCCCTGACACTCCTCCCCAGCCCTCTCCCTTAATTTCCTTTCAAAGCTCCACGTATAGTAGCTTCCAGTACTTTCTTCAACTGTAATTCAGTGTTTAGATTATAGGTCATTTTCAACGTTTGATTCCCTCAAAACAAGCTCTGGGAGAGCAGGGCCCAGCGCCTAGCACATAATAGGGTGGGTGGGGTGGGAGTCCTGGATTCAAAGTCTGCCTCAACGCAGGTAACTGTACAAAGGTGAGCCCACCGTGATTTCTGTGGTACCCAGTTAATTGCTGCCTGCCTGACTGACCAACCAAACCAGCAACGAGGACTGCCTGCTCTCTGAGCTTCCTCGGCGCGGATTCCCCGGACCCACGCACTTAGGATATCGTAGTGGGGGCTCAGGATCACTGAACCTCGGGCCCTCAGTGCCGAACAGCGCATTTCCAATTCCAAGGCCCGACCTGCAAGTTCCGGGTGATAAGGTGCAGCTTCTCTTCTGGGCTCGGAGTGTCCCCCATAGCTCCTTCGCCCCTGACTCCCGAGCTCAGTCCGGCACCTGCGCCCCTTTCTCGGTCACCGCCGCCGCGTGCTGGGAGTAGTATCTCAAGTCCAGTTAGGTTGCATCAGCTGAGCTCGTCGCTTGGCTTGCTCGGCCTGGGCCCTTCTCCTCCTGGCAGTGGTCGGGAGTCTAAAGCAACGGAGAGCCGAGAGGGTCGATGAGACGAGAAGGGGTGGAGCCAAGAGTCGCGGTAGGCGGTACGCAGGGCGGGGTCGCAGCGCCTGCGCGGGGGCACCCCCCCAGAGGCGGGGCGGTTTCCTGCCAATCACTGCCTGTTTGCCCTACCCCTGGCGCTGGCCCCGCAGCTTCGGGTAGGGGAGGTCGGGGAGGGGGGCGATAAAATGGCGCAGGGGGCGGAGTGAGGCGCGGTCTTTCGCCTAGGTTTCGGCCCGGCTTCCGGAGGTGAAGAGCGGGAAGGACGAGGGGGTCGGCATTCCCTGGCTGGGAGGGGGACGGGGGCGCCTGTTGCTTCTTCAAGGGGTTGCGCACGCCGTCCGCCCCTTTGAGGGGTTGGGAGGCCCTCACCCTGCTGGGAGAAGGGCTCGTTTTCGTTCCCGAGGTGATGGCGGCGGGAGGGGAAGAATTTTCCTGCCCCCACCCCCACGTTGGCGGGCGATAGGTGCCCCTCACCCTGCTGAAGAAAAGGGAGGCTGTTTGGCGGTCTGAGAGGCAGGGAGCTACGTCGGTTCTCCCTGCCCAGTAGGGGTGAGGGGAATGAATGTGTAGGTGGGTGGACGATGCCGCTGCCCCCTGCCCCACTCGGGGAAGGGTGTAGCTAGGGAGGAGATCGCGGTCTTTCCGCCGCGCCTGGATGTTGTGGGGAGGAGGTGACCCGCCCCTCGGGAGAGTGGGGGCTTTCGTCCTGCTGCGGTGTGGATGTGGGCAGCCATCCTCAGAAAGAGGGGTACCCACGCTAGACTGCGGACGGGCAGTTTTGCCCCTGCTGGGGGAGGGGTAGGGATCAAGCCCAAGCTTCTCCCGCCTTCCACGGGGAGGCGGGAATTCTTGGTCTTTTCGGAGGAGGGAAGAGGGAAGTGCGAAGGCCCTGCCCCGGGGCGATGCTGTGCTGCCGGCTGTTGTATTTCTAAAGGCGTGCAGGTCAGGCGGCATCCCTCGAAGGGTGGGATTGGGCCACCCTTTCTCCCGGCTCTCTAAAACTGGCGGCGCCGCCGGTTCCCTCCCTGGGCTAGAGGGAAGGTAGTTGGCACGCAGGGTGGGCCCTGGAGCGGGCCAAGAAGTGGTTGAATTGCCCACCTGCTGCCCCCACCTGACCTCCAGTTTCTTGTGGACGTGTTAGAGACTCCAAGCTTTAGAAAACCTAAATTATTTTTTAAAAAGAAACGCGGTGTTGCAGCTTAGTAATGTTTGGTCTCCTATGCCCATGTGGGAGTAGTCCTGGGGCCATTAAAAATGAAATGTTACTTAAAGCAGATGTTTCCAGCCTTGGATTTTTCTGTCCTACAGCGTTTCCAGTTACCTCAAAGAGGGTTGCACAAGTCTTACAGATAATTTCAGTTCACTTTGATTTTGTTTAAACGTTATGCCCCTTTTATGGAGTGGTAAAGCCTACTGAGTTCCTTTTGTGCAGTGTGCCTCACATGTATTGCATTTGGGAAAAGTTGGAAATCAAAGGCCAGTGGGAGAATTCTGTCCCTTGGAAATAATCCTTGCCCTTGGTCATATCTATCAGATCCAGTTTGGTAATTAATGGTCTTTGTTTTAGAGCCTTGAAAGAGGGATATGGGGTTGTCTGCCGTTGCCATTTTCAGTGGCCCGAATAAAGCTTTGTGCTCTAAGGCAAATAGGTTTCTTAGGTATGATAAAAATAGAAAGGGAACCAGTTTCTGAGGTTGCAACCAGGAGGTTAGAGAACAGAGCGAGGGCGTGGTAAACTGAAGTGTGAAGAAGGGGGTGGACAGATTAGACGTGGAAGGACAGAATAGGGTCACAGAGGGATGGGGAGCAGAGAAATTAAGAGACAGACTTGGGTGATGGGAAAAATATTCTTCCTTTAAAAATAAAGAGATCTTCATATTTTAGGTGGAGGTTACAAAGCAAGTGCCAAAAAAGGCAGGTGATGGTAGAATGGCAGAGAGATACTAAGGCTCTCTTGTGGAACTTCACTTTAGAACTTCAGTTTTATCAGAGATCCCCCACCCCCAATTCATTAAATATCAACTTTCATTAGTATAGGGCTTTTAGGTTTGGAGTGCTTTCATAAACATGCCCTCATTTGATCCTCATGATAATATGTGTTTGAAGTTAACCAAATAATTCCCCATTTTTCAGATGAGTGTTCTCATCTGTATTGAGGTTCAAAGATTTCATGTGAATTTCTGAGGTCTCTGAATTTTAATTTAGTTTCTCTTTACAAGATAATTCAGTGACCATTAATTTGCAGAATTTGCCTGATATTTCAGATGTCTGTACTGCCTGGTCTTTCGTGACAATGTGGTTGAATGCTGGGTTAAACTAGAAGAGATTAGAGCATACCAGATAATTTCTTAACAAGCAAGGACTAGGGAAGGAAATTCCTTACCAGTTTAGCACTCTTTTTTCCTACCATTCCTATGCTTCTCTTTAGTCTCTTCAGGAGTCAAGGAGGTGATGAGGGTGGGGTGAAATAATAAGTAGAGCCACTACTTATTTAGCTTTTACATTGTGCTAAGCACTTTATATTCATGATCTCATTTATTTTTTCCAGCAACTCCTTGAGGTACTATGATGGTCCTTATTTTATAGGGGAGGACATTTGAAACCAGAATGTAATCATCATATCTTTCCCCACTAACCTCTAATTTAAAATGTTTTTATTATCAAATATTTCAAGCATATAAAAATTATAGGAAGTGAGATAGTAATGAATACCATTATACTCACCATTCAGCTTTATCTTTTGTTGCCATGTTTTAGGTATTTTTTTTTCTTTTTTTAAGAAATAAAACATTACAGATAGAATTGAAGCTCTTATTCTTCCTCGTCATTCCTCTTCCCTCCCCACAACCAGAGGTAACCACTATCCTGGATTTGTTGTTTCTTATTCCTATGCATATTTTAATTTAATGACATATGTATGTATCCAAGTACAATTTTGGTATCATTTCTTTAACAAATAAATTACAAGGAAAATGTAAAATATATATATTAAAGTACAAGACCTGTCAGCCAATTGCCATGTATGGGCCTTATTTGGATTCTGATTTTTTTTTAAATCTTAAAAAAATTATGACAATAATTGGAAATCTCAAGTGGATATTATATGATAAGGAATTCTTGTTATTTACAGATAAACTGATGTGATGCCTGGGATTTGCTTCAAAATAATCCGGTAAAGAGGGGAGGTGCATGGGGCAATATTAGCTATGGGCTGAAAGTTGTTGGGGCTGGGTAATGGGTATGTGGGAGTTTCATTATGCATTTACGTTATTTTTGTATGTTTTTAATTAAACTATTTAAAAATGAGGAAATAAAATTATGAAGAGAATGATTTGTACAAGTTAAAAATTATATGTGTATGGTATTTTGCAAGCTTTTGCTCCCAGACTTATTGAAGAGACACTCAGAAGAGCCAGTCCTGTGCTCCTGGATGTTGTGTGGCATAGGAATTGATGCTTTCAGTGGTTGTGAAGGATATTGATTGGTTTTCTGGGTGCACAGTATAGTAATGATATTTTTCTTCCAGTGAAGTTAGATCACATTCAGGGGTATTTCTCTTGTTCTTCCGTTCTGGCTGGGAAGTCAAGGGAAGGCTTTGCATAATAAGGTGGCTTAAATTATTTTTGCCAAGGCACCAAAATCTTTCATGTACATTAGAGAATGTAGTGAATGTAGAAGGCTTTCCCATTTGCTGACTGACCCTGGGTAAGGGTGATTGGGAAAAAAAAAAAAACAAAAACAAGAAAAAACATTGCCTTTGGATCTTTGTTCAACAATTACTAGTTTTGTGTACTTGGTTGTTACTTTATTCCTCCAAACTTTAGTTTCGCAAGGGTGAAAATCTATTGAACTCTTCATTTGATCAAGCAGGTGCTTGGACTAGACCTTTTGGAAGGAGTTGGAGTGAGAGTGGGGGTATTGGCTCAAAAAGGGCTTCTCAGAAATGTTGCTGCTTAACCCCAGTGCCTGTGATACTTGTGCTTGACAGCCACAGACTTTAGGTAAAAAAATTTTTTTCCAAAAGTAAACTTTGTTTCTTACTGCTTCAGAAAGAAATAACTATAAAAAGTTCAGTCCTTGGGTAGAGAAATTACTTTTCTTTCCATAGAAGCACCTGCTTCAGTGCCTGGAACTCTCTCACAACAGTTGCTGGTAAAATAAGAGAAAAAAATCAGCAGCTGTAAGTTTAAGACACATCAGCCATTTGCAATGTATGGACCTTATTTGGTCCATTTGCAATGTTTGGACCAATTCCAATGTATGGACCTTCGTTTCTTTGGTAAGATCTGTTACAGAATTAAGTTGTAGGATTAAATTGGAGTTGTAAAATAACTCATAGTGCCTGCTTTATAATAGGTGCTTAATATTTCTTCCCTTTTTGTCCCACTTCATTTCTAAGATGAGTAAGTTGAACTAGTTTCCTTCTTTTTCCTTTTATTTATTCCTCCCCCAGTTTTGTATTAGTTTAAGGTGTATAACATAATGGTTTGATATATGTACATATTGTGATATGATCACCACAATAAGTTTAGTTAACATATATAAGATAGTTCTCATTTTTTTCTTATGAGAACTTTTAAGATCTATTAACAACTTTCAGGAATAAAATACAGTATTGTTAACTGTAGTCACCATGCTGTGAATATTTATATATTACTTGTAGTTAAACTTGTAGTTAAACAAGTAATATATAAATATTCACAGCATGGTGACTACAGTTAACAATACTGTGCATTACAAATTTTAAAATTCTGTAATCCCTACCTTTCTTTTTCTCCAGAACTTTATTTCCATACCATTTTATATTTCCTCATATTGGTGTATATCTTTAAATGTTGTCTCACTGGCAAGATTATACATTCCTTGAGGGTGGAAACCACATCTTTATTTCTTAGAAATCATATAGAAACCTATTATCTAGCTTAGTGCCGTGTGATGATAGCTCAGGAATGTTTTCTGAAAGAATGCACAAACTAAAGCTAAAATTCGGGGTGTGGTATGGAGGGAACTAGAGAGGGGAAAATTCACAGTTAAAGGACTATAAGAAATTTTCCAAATTATTGAGTTTAGTGTTTAAGCGTTTCTTGTAGCTTCTCACATGTTACATGTGATAGCTTTCTATCACCTTTCCCATCTGGAAAATAATTACAGATCAATCATTAGCTGTTTAAAAACTAGGTTTTAGTTAAACAAGTAATATATAAATATTCAAGTAGAAAAGTTAAGTAATACTGACTAAATGCTCCCCTTGACTTCTCTCAGTCTCCCCACGGGTGATAGCATTCATCAATTTTGTGTTTGTGTTTTTTAGACTCGTTCTTTGCATTTATATATATATTGAAAATGAAACTTTTGTATGTGTGGTCATGATTAACTTTTAGATCTTGGTGAAATTAGACATTGCCTAGTCTCCATTTTCCATCTCTTCCCCATTTTATAAATGAGGAAGCAAGTCCAAATGGTTAAGTTGGCTTGCCCAAATTATCATAGCTTGTTATTGACAGAACCAGGACTACAATCCAAGTCTTTGGACTCCCAAGCCAGTATTCATCCTACTAGAGCAAATAATACTCTCAAGAAAGTAAATTATTGCAACAAAACTAGTTCCTTGGTTGCATAATTTTTCCTCTGAAGGATGTTCTTGACTCAAAATCCAACTTTCTGGTATTTAAAAAAAAATCAAGATCAAAATTAATACATGGAGCACCTTAAAGCATAATACAGTTGACTTTGTAATTAGTGGAGTTGAAAGTGATGAGAAGATCCTCTAATTTTCTTTATGCCTGCAGGAAGGTGGGAGTCAATCATTTTGACAAGTCTCCTGAAAGGAACAGCTAGCAGGAGCTGAAACCTTTTTCCATTTGGTCTCGTGGCAAAGGCAGAGATCATGCCAGCAGCTCCACACAGTATGGAAGACAATTCTTGTGTTCTTAAAGTTTATTATTATTTTTTGAATTTCACAAGTAATATGTTTGTTTTTCTAAAAAGTGTAAACTGAAAATTTAAACATTTTACATAATATATATTTGTCTTGTTGGTATGTGGTGGATATTATTCCATGACAGTATATTACAGGTCTACTTCATTGTGTATTTAAATACTGTAGTCCCCACTTATCCACAGAGGATATGTTCCAGGACCCCTACTGGATGCCTGAAACTGCAGATAGTACTTAACCCTCTGTATACTATGTTTTTTCCTATATATACATTCTTTTTCACTTAAAGGAAGCACTTTACAGCTTCTCTTTACGATACTTGAATTGCCAACATCATTATTGTGCTCTGGGGCCATTATTAAAATAAGGGCGACTTGAGCACAAGCACTGTGATACCATGACAGTTGATCTGATAACAGATGGCTACTAAGTGACTAATGGGAAGGTAGTGTACACAGCATGGATATATACTGGGCAAAGGGATGTTCATGTTCTGGACAGGACAGTGGGATGGTGTGAGATTGGTCATGCTGCTCAGAACGGTGTGTGATTTAAAACTTAAGAATTGTTTATTTTTGTAATTTTCTATTTAACATTTTTGAAACTTGCTTGACTTTGGGTAACTGAAACCTCAGGTAGCTGAAACAGTGAAAAGTGAAACAGCAGATAAGGAGAGACTACTATAGGTGTAAATAGTATATAGCTTGAATGTACCATGATTTTACTGTACTGTTCTGGTGATGGACAATTATGTTGTCTCCAGTATTTGGCTATTTTGCATAATGCTGCTTTGGACATCCTTATAAATATATCCATGTGCATTTGTATGGGTATTTCGGTAGGTTAAACTTCCAGAAGTGAAATTACTGGGTCCAATGGTACTGCCAAATTACTCTCCACAAAATATTGTGCTGACTTATATCCTCACTGATAGTGTATAGGGTGCTTTTTCTCACATCCCCACCAACCTAGATTATCATGTCATCTTAAGTGTTACCATATTGATTGGAAAAAAAGTATCTGATTATTCTGATATGGATTTCCATGTTTCTGGTGAGGTTAAATATTTTTACATGATTTTTTATGTTACAGGTCACAGTGCAATTTGAAATATTAAGACGCCACCATTCTATAGAGCAGATTAGAGTTGGTAAAAGTTATTTCCTGTTCCTCAGCAAAACCGCCTTTTATTTCTCCAGATATGATGTGCTCACTAATGCCTTCTGAACAGTCTTCTGGTACCTCTGTCTTGCCTAAAGACAATGCTCCATTTTCTTGGGATTCCTCAGATGAGGATGAATTGGATGACTCCTTGCTGGAGTTGTCTGATGGAGAAGAAGATGATGACCATCTCAGTTTCACGGAGGAAGAGATTCAGGAGCTATTGAAGGATGATGACCAATCAAATAAGCACTTTTCTTGTGGAGGAGGGTTGCTTAAAGATGACAGCAGTCATGTTGAGAAGGGAAGGAGAGGAAGTCAAATTCTGCCTGACACTCCACAAGAGAAAAATTTGTTGTACAGTTTGGGACCAGTAGCTGAGACTCCCGGCCTCTTCAAATTACCTCAACTAAGTACATCAGTTGGTAATGGACCAACTCCTACTAAACCATTAAACAGACACTCTGTACTAGAAAAGAATCCGGTAAAATTAACAGTTGTTGCACCATTTGATCCAACAGTTTGTGATGCTGTGCTTGATAAGGACAAGACTGATACCTCCAAAGATATTGAAAAACCCTCTCCCCTTGGAGAAGAGATGAGAGAAGATGGTCTTAGCCCAAATAAGAGCAAACTTTGCACTGAATCTGAAGAGATCAGCCTTGATAACTCTACCTGGGATGGGCCTCTGCTCCCTTCTCCAAACAATAACTTTCAACAAACTGCCTCTGATAAAAGTATGCCTGACAGTAAGAAACTTAAACCTGTATCCTCTCAGATCTTGAACCATTCAGAGACTCCTAATATGGGGTCATCCTGGAGAAATGGATCACATAAATCAAGTTGTGAGATGAAGTATCCAGTCGTTTCCAGCTCATCAAACAACGTAAGTATATTATTTCAAAATGAATAGAAAAACATTTTCATTCAGAAGCTGAATAGCAGAGCTTTGTATTTAGACAAATTGGGGTTTGAATCCTTTCGAGCACTGACACCCTTAACAAATTGTTTAGCGCCTCTCTTCCTTCACATTTCTTATCTATAAGTTGGAATAAATAATATTTCATGATATAGTAAAGATTAATATAATATATTAACAGTAATGCACATGATATTAAATTATTGCTTATTGAATAATTACAGATGATTTTACTGTTATTTTTCCTTTGGGCTGTAGCCTAAGTCTCAATCTTTAGTTATATTGCTGTATGAGATATAGCACCAGCTCTGAGTTAGCCTTGGAAGAGCTGAAAAATCTTGGACAATTTACTTAACCTCTTTGAGCCTGATTCCCTTTCTGCCAAATGTGATTAATAACCCCTACTGCTTAGGGTTCTTTTTTTTCCTTAAGATTACAGTCACCAATCTCAGTTAAAGCACCCACCATTGTTCTTGGTATACAGTTGGGGGGTCAAGGATAAATTTTGAGGCCTTTAGTTTAAGAATATTTTCATAAATAGTATGCTCAGTTATTATAACTAAGGATCATCTTTCCTTCTGCTCTGAAAAAAAAGCAGGATGTTCTTGACAAGGATTCTGGGAAACTGAAAGCCCCTGAGAGAAGACTAGGCAAAGTCATTCCTGTTCTGCAAGCCAAAACGAGGTAACAGTATAATGAAATATTCTAGTTTCTTTTGGTTCTCTTGAATTTCTTTCTTTCCCTCCTCAGTTTCCTTGTAGTGTGGACAAAAAACTCTGTACCAAGAGCAAGCATACTTGAAGTTTTAGGACCACCAATAGCCAGCTGTGTGACCTTGGGCAAGTCAAATAATCTCTGAACTCAGTTTATCAATAAAACAAGGCTAATGATGCCTTCTCGGCTGCCTCACAGGATTATTTTGAAGAGCAAAAAAGACGTTATTGAAAGCACTGTGTAAACGCAAGATTTCTTTTCCTATGTTTGGGAAAGCCTGATCACATATGGTAGGAGGTTAGAATAATTTTTAACAAAATTGTTAAAATATAACTAGAAAAGCATTTAGTTATCTCTCCCAACTTGCATACAACTGTCCTTGGGGAAAAATTTTTATAGAGGTTGAAGATTTGGGTCACCTTTTCAATCTATGCTCTTGTTGCCAGGAGATGGCAGTGTCTCTACGTGGGCCTTTTCAGTTAGCAAAGCTGTTTTTTAGGTTAAGCCACATTGGCTTCGTTACAATAAGATTTTTAAAAAGAATCTTTGATTACACAGATAATACATTTATTCTGCTTTTGAAAATTTAAAATATAAGGCTAAAATCCCCTTTGACTATCACCTCAATTCTCGTTTTGTTTTGTTTTTCTTTGTTTGCAGAATTTAAAGGAAACTAAATTGCTTACAATGGAAATTATACCATAGAACACAAGCCAGGCTACTTGGAACAGTAATAAATTGACTTTCTCAATATTCTCATCCATAGACTCCTCAGTATAGTACAGTCAGTATGAGCAAGGGCCAGGCATTGTTCTTGCCAAGGTCACCAATGTTCTAACTGCCAGATTCAGCTGTTTGTTTTGTTTGGTTTTGGTTTTTGGAGTTTTTTTTTTTTTGGTCCTTATCAGTTTTTCTGTGGCTTTATGAAGTTAGCTATTTTCTGACTAACCTTGAATTACTCAACAAACTCTTGAGATACTAGGTAGTCTTCACTTTCCTATGCCTTGTTAATGGGAGATTGTATATATTTCTCCTTTTTTCTCTCAATTCCATATTTTATTTTAGCTTCATATTATGTGACTAACATTATTTTCTGTCACTGGTTCTTCGTATTTTGCCTCTGGAAGTTCTAATTGATTAGCAGTATATAACTTCTCTCAAGAAAGCATTATACTCATGATTCTAATGGACTGTTTTTTCTCCTGGTTTGTTTTGTTCAAGGACTAATGTGCCGACATTTTCACAATCAGATCTAGAACAGAAGAAGCAAATTTATCTCAAGAATGTCTTTGCTCATATAGAAGGCCCAGTGGACTCTAATAACCAAGGTAACACGGTAACCAAATAATAGCATGTAAAAATGTGATGGGACGTTTTTTTCCCAGTGTAATATAGCTTAAACTGGGAGATTATTTTGAATTTTCTTAACCAATAAGAAAGATAACTTTCTTCCCAAAATTTTCACTTTAAGGAATTGCCTACCCAAATGCTCCTCAAAGTGGTTGGGCTAACCAGTATTAGGGGTCCAAAGAGACTCATACCAGTACATTAAGAGTACCTTCCCATGGCTGAGAGCTATAACCAGAACGGTACTTTTTTGCTAGGGATTTTTTGTCTGAAAAGTAGTCGAGGTGGATGATCAGGCACTCCTTAATAATCATTGATTTTTATTTGGAATTGTTTATTTTTCCTATTGTCTTTAGCATTTAAATGTAAAAAAGCAGGCATTTCAAATTCCATCCCGCATCTTGGCATCTAAATAAAAGCTCTCGAAAGGCTTTGGCTACCTTGAGATTCTTCAGGCCTAGTCATCCCTAGTTCATTAAAACCTATTGCAAACCAAACTGGCTAGATTCTTTCTCCAGTCCTCAAGAGACTATAGTTCATGTTATCATTCATCCAGAACTATTGGCTGATGGGAAAACAACTAAAAAACTTGTGGGCTGTACCGAAGGTGCATTGGTTAGATATGTTAGAGAGTTAGACATGAGTGATGGGAACAAAGGAATGAAGGCTCAGCCCAGAGACCACCCAAAGACTGCCCAAAGAACACCCCATTTGTAGTTAAAGAATCACTCCTGCATCCTGAGAGAGAAAGGACCGGAGGGCCATAAATGTATAGCTGGTTTAATCCGGCCACAGACACTTGTGCAGAAGGTCATACCCTAACCTGCCCACAACTTCAGCCTCATCATACCATCATTATAATATTATTCCTGTGCCTATAAGTTCGTGAATCTAATTATAACAGATTGAATTCTGGGTAACTGCATGCACATTAGGCAGGGAGTTATATAGCAGTCAAATGTCCATCAATTACTTCACGTGCCAGTCATTTAGAAACGCCTTTGTAACCACCCATTGTGGCCATAATAGACTTTCCCAGAGAGGATTGTTACAGCCCTCTTTGCTGAGAATCCGCTCTTCCCTTGGAGCATACTCTATTTTTATCTTTTCACTTCCCAAAGTTCACAGGGCTACAGCCTTCCTTAATGTGGCCTGTCTCCTTCTAAAATATACTTGTAATAAATCTTTTTAGAAATCTCGCTGACCTGTAATTCTTTGCTGCGTTGGCAGTGAAGAACTGAGAACCACCCCATGCCGCTGGGGCAACGCCAGAGTTCAGATTGCCCCATTGATAACAGAAAGATACTGATAAAAGAATTCCTTCTCACAAAGATCTGTCATCTGTAGCTTCTTTATTCATTCAGCAAACCTTTCTTGAGTACTTTCAGTAGTGCTAGGTTTGAAGATTAGGGATTGGAAATGTAAAGAGAAGTAAAGTATGATCTTGGCCCTCTGGGAATTGATAGTCCGGAGAAGGAAAAGATAATTACACTGCAATATTGTTTACTGCTCTAATAGAGTTATGTATGATGTACAGTAGGAGCAGGAAAGAGCCCTTCTGTTTGTGTTTGGGGAGAGCGAAAATGGGGAAAGAGAATGCTCTAGGTAGGCTCCACAGAGAAGATAATTAGTTCAATTATTCCAAGATCACTAAGGAGAGTTTTAGAAGAATTTTTTGGCCAAAGATAAGAGGAATCTCCCCTTTCTTTGACATATCTTGAATTATTTAGTAGTTTTTTGTTTTGTTTTGTTTTATAAAGCTGTGAGTGAAAGGTTTATAACTCTTGAAACATTGGTCAGAAGAACTTTTTATTCCTGGTCCTTTTGTTTTTTACTCAGATATTTCATTAAGCAGTCAGATACTACTTATACTGATTGCTCAGCCCTCTATTTGTGAGATCTCTTTGTTTGAACTATTTTAAAGGTCTGGAAGAACTAAAGACTCCCCCCGCCGACCACCCTCCCACACTATCCAGGTCATTGGAGGAGCAGATTAAAAGAAGTTTGTCTATATTCAGCCTCTTTAAGAAGCTTGATCATTGCTTTTTCCTCCATGAGGTGACTTTCTTTTATATCCTAGGCAGTTGACACTGACATAGCCAGTTACATTTTTCTTTCTCATTTGGGGCATTTAGAAAAAAACATTTCACAAGAAAAGCAATGAGCAGGTGCTTATTTATAGCATCTTTTTCATTGTCTTATCCTATTTAGCAGTCTCTTTCCCATTTTATCACAACAATCTAATCTATATCCCATAAGGAACAGATAGAATAACTAGTATAGAGGAAAGGCAGCATATTTTAGTAGTTGGGAGTGTAAAGTCTAGACAACTTCTGGATTCATATCTAAGCACCATTGCTTACTGGCTGTGTGACCTCGGACCAATAAAAACTCAGTTTTCTCATTTGTAAAATAGGGGTAATAACGAGACTTAGCTTTTGTGAAAACTATACATGTAAGTACAAGTATAATGCATGAAACAGCACCTAGCCATAATAACTAACAATATTTATTGACTACTTAGTATTATTAGCAAGAAAGCGTATTTTTCATATTGAGAATTTTATAGGTAAAATAGTATGATGTCAAGTGTTTGTTTTTAAATCTTAAAAACAAAAACAAAAAACCCAGCCTGGAAAATTAGAAGAAACAGCTTTAACAAAATGTTGATAAATGAAGCTTAGTGATGGGTATGTGGGGGTTCATTATACTATTATACACTTGTGTGTTTTTGAAATTTTCCATAATAAAAGATTATTTTTTAAAAGGTGCATCTTTTAGGAGATTCTTTTTTGACAGTTGAATATTTTAAGAATTTTCAACATTACCATTTCTAAAAATTTCACAGGCTTCCAGTGCTTGCTTCTGTCTTCCAGGAACCCAGTGTGATAGTAAGTTCGTGTGTCACTTCCCACTGCCCAGTATTCATATATCCAAAATTTAAAGATTTTGTATACCATTTTGCAGTGGTGACGGGGGCATAGTCTTCATCTCTTCTCTGTTTATATATAAAGAGGGAACATGTTTAGTGCTATTTCAACTTGACAAAGTATAACTTTTCAAGTTCTTTAATAGATGTAGAGAAATTAGTAGGGAACAGAGTCCAGTGTAGTTCCTGCCAATTCAGTTTGAATCCTCTCCATTGGGTTAATCATCTTCTTTCATTTTATCAATAATGTATATATTACTGATTCAAAATATAATAATATAAATCATCCTTTAACTCTGTTGTTCTGATACAGATGTAATCTCTTTTTAGTTTAGTGCCATGTGGTTCTTTAATAGCATTTACAAAGAACTACCAGCCACTACCTGACATCCCAGCTAATGGACAACTTTATATGAAATTATAAGTTCTTAGAGTAGAAAAAGGACCATTAATATCTTCTCATTAGTCTTCTAACACATAAATCTATTCCACGTATCTTTGCCAGGTGACCATTTAGCCTTTGCTTAGAGTTCTAATAGTGCAAAACTCATTGCCTCATGAAGGAGGTCATTCATTGCTTTCAAAGTTCTAGTTGTTAGAAAGTTATTCCTTACTTTGAGCCAAACTCTACTTCCCTGTAATTTCTAGTGGTAGTTCCTAGTTCTGCCCTCTAGGATCACAAAAAGTAACTACTCTCTTCTTTTTACTTAAGGTGTTTTAAAGACTTTACCATGTTAAATATCTCAGATTAAGATTTTTAATGATTACAAAGTATTATATAATTTATTATTTCATCTTGGATAATTAGATTGTGTCCATTTTCATTGGTAATGCAGCAGTGAACATTCTGGTCAATAAATGTTTATGTACAACTCTTATTTCTATAGGATGAATGCCTAGAAGTGGAGTTGCTGGGTAAAGTATATAAACATTTTAAAAACTTTTGTTACATGTTACCAGATTGTCCTGCCCCCACAAATTGTATTTTTTATTGTCACAATTTGATAGGTAAATTTTAACATATTTTGTTCTAATAGTGAGGTTAAACATTTTTTATATGTTTATTGCCAGTTTATATTCATAATTTCTTAAAATCATCTAATATCCACACCATATTCCAGTTTCCCCAGTCCCAAAAATGTCTCGTAAATTGTTAAAACAGGATCTAATCAAGGTTCACGTGTTTAACTATTGTCTCCTTAGTCTCTCTTAATATAGGTCACTGGTTTTGTAGATTGTCCCACATTTTGAATTGTTTGTTTCCTTGTGGTGTCATTTAATTTGTTCTGCTATCACCTGTATTTCCTGTAAACTGGAAGTTGGGTCTAGAGGTGGGAGTCGATTCAGATTAAGCATTTTTGGCTGGAATAATTCATAGATACTGTTGTCTATTCATCCTGTATCAAATTAGGAGGTACCACCTAATAATAGGTTGTTCCACTAATAGTGATGCTAAGTTTGATCACTTTATTAAAGCGTTAACTGTCACATTTCTCCATCGTAAGGTACATTTCCCTTTTGTAATTAGTAAGTCATCTGTGGGGTGATACTTTCGTACCATTTGAATATCCCATTCCACAGCAATTCACCTAATGTTTTGAGTAGTCATCGATGATCCTTATCTGAATCGGCTGCTACATAGAGAGTTGGGTAGAAAATGCTGATTTTCTAAATCTATCGTTTCTTCTACAATTATTAGCTAGCATTCTTTATAAAGATTTTTTTTTAATATAACTGTTGATTCATGGATTTTTTTACATCAGTGTATTATAATCAATTATAGTTACTATTCTTTTTGATTTGTCCCAGATTTGACTCATGCGATCTCTTTTAAGTGGGCTCCTGTGTCTTCTGACATGACCCTATTAGTCTTTTTTTTTAATTGTTGGAGGTAAACATAACATTTACCTTCTTAACCATTTTTAAGTATATAGTTCAGTAGTGTTTATTCACATCATTATGAAACATCTCTAGAAATTTTTTATCTGTACAATCTCAAACTCTCTACCCATTAAAAAACAACTAATCTTTTTCCCTTCCCCAAAGCTCCTGGTAACCACTATTGTACTTTGTTTCTATGAATTTGACTACTTTAGATACCTCGTATAAGTGGAATCATACATTACTTGTCGTTTTGTGACTGGCTTATTTCACTTAGGATTTTTGGATTTCCTCAAGGTTCATTCACAGTGTGCCAGAATTTCTTTCCTCTTTGTGACTGAATAATATCTCATTGTATGTATGTACCACATTTTGTTTATCCATTTACCCTTCATTGGACATTTGGGTCTCTTTAACCTCTTGGCTATTGTGAATAGTGCTGCTATGAACATGGGTGTGAAGGTAACTCTTGACGATCTTGCTTTCAATTCTTTTGGATATGTACCCAGAAGTGGGATTGCTGGATCATATATGGTAGTTCTACTTTTAATTTTTCGAGGAAACTCCATACTGTTTGACATAGTGGTTGCACTATTTTACAACTCCACCAACAATGCCTAGGGGTTCCAATTTCTTTACATCTCTGCCAACACTTGTTATTGTATGTTTTCTGATAGTAGCTATTCTAATGGTTGTATTAAAACTTAAGTAAATATTGTTGACCGCAAAGCCAGTAGTATACTATGGTTTCATTTTCTTTCCTGAATCATTTTTATTTTTAAAAATACGAATGAATTCATCCTTAAATTTTTTACAAATGCAACTTAAATCCTTATCAGTGTTCCCACCTGCCCCTCCCGCAAATGCTCAAACATACGCAGTGATCTATAAATTCCTTTTTAAATTTTTCCTGGAGACCTTCTTTGTAGAGCTGTCTGTATTATTGTTGCAATCTGCACTGCCTGTTCTCTAGGCTTGCTACAGAGCCATCATCCTAGTATTTATCTTTGCTACCTTCCTAGGTTGAATCCTATTTCCTGGATCCCATTCCTTCCTTTCTTAATCTTTTGTTTTAGTGGTGCACATCCTCTGAGAATTTCTGAAAAATGGTGCTTGGAGATAAATTTTGGGAGCCTCTCCATATCCGAAATGTCTTTATTCTATTTTCACACTTGATTGACAGTTTGGTAGAGAATTCTAGATTGAAAATCATTTTTCTTCAGAATTTTGAAGACATACATCCGGTGTTGCTCTGAACTCTGGTACCAATTTCGTTTTTATTCCTTTATGTGTCATCTGTCTTTTTGTCTCTGGAAGTTCATGGAGTCTTCTCTATTGTATTTTGAAAATTTGTACTAATTATTGAGATACCTTAATGCACGTCTTCCTTTTTCTTTATCTTTCCATTCTTTATGCTAGGTACTCAATTGGGCCTTTTAATCTGGGCATGTATCTCTCAGTTCTAAGAATTTCTTCTATTTCTTACATAATTGTTTCTCCCATATAATCTTTTCTCTCTTCAAGGAACTGCAAATAGTTACTGAAAGGATTCATCTTCTAAGTCTCTTATCTTTTCTCTCCTTGTTCTGCCTCTTTTAATTCTACTTTCTGGGATAGTTTCTCTTCTTTTATTGACTTCTTTATTTTTACATTCACATATATGACTTCCAAGAGTTCTTTCCTGTTTTGTTCTCTTTCACATGTTCTTATTTTATGAACCGATTTCTTAGCTGTCTCAGGATCTTTTTTTTTTTTTTTAGTTAAAATACAACAAAATGCACAGATTTATTAAGTATACAATCTGTTGGATTTTGAGATATACGTACACCTATGAAATTATCACTGCAATGAAGATAACATACCACACTCAAAAGTTTCTTTGTGCCCCTTTGTAATTCCTCCCTTCAGCCTTACCTTACTCCCTTCAATCCCCATGCAACCACTGATGTGCTGTCACTATAAATTAGTTTGTAATTTCCAGAGTTTTATATAAATGGAATCATGTAATATATACTCTTTTTGAACCTGTCTTCTTTCTCGAATCATAATTTTGAAATTTATCATTTTGTTGGTGGGCTTATTTTTTATTGCTAAGTAGTATTCCATTATATAGCTGTACAATTTGTTTATCCATTCACTTATCAATGGATATTTGGGTTCTTTCCAATTTTTGACTATTGTAAATATAGCTATTATGAACATTTATGTACAAATCTTTATATGGCTATGCTTTCATTTCTTGAGCAAATATGTAGGAGTAAAATGACTGTGTCATATGGTAGATCTATGTCTAACTTTTAAGAAACTACCACACTCTTTCAATGTGGTTGTATCATTTTATATTCTCACAAACAGTGTATGAATTCAAGTTCCTCCTATTCTCCTATCCTCCTATTATTGCTAGTATATAGAAATTTACTTGATTTTTGTACATTGATCTTATATTCTACAGCCTTGCTAAATTTACTTTCTAGTTTTGGTACCTTTTTTGTGGATTCTTTAAGGTTCTACATATACAATCATGTCATCTTTTATTTACTTTTCTTGCCTTATTGCACTGTTTAGAACCTCTAGTTCAATGTCGAATACAGGTAATACAAGTAACTTGTTGCTGGTCTTAGGAGGAAAACAATCTTTTATTATTAATTATCATGTTACTTATAGGTTTCTCTTGAATACTCTATCAACTTGAGGATGTTCTTTCCTATATATAGTTTTAGGAGAGTTTTTATTTTTATTAGATTTTGGATTTTGTTAAATACTTTTCTCTGCATCTACTGAGATCATCATATAGTTTTTTAAGTCTATTAATTAGAATTATGATTTTTCAGTGTTAAACCAATCATATTCCCAGTCATATATTCCATGCTAGGTCTTAAAGTATTATTCTTATAATAATAGTGTTGGGTTGATGCATTTTTGCATCTATCTTCATAAGGGATATTTATTGGTCTGTATTTTTCTTGTAATCTTATTGTCTGGTCTTAGTATCAAAGGAATGCTGGCTTCATGGAATGAATTGGGAACTGTTCCCACCTCTCCAGTTTTCTGGAAGAGTTTACGGAAGAATTGATCTCTATTGAGTGAGTTGGTAGTCTTTCAAGGAATTATTTCATCTAAGTTGTTAAATGCATTGGCATAAAGTTAATATTCCCTTATTAGCCTTTTATATAGTATCTATAGTGATGTCGTCTTTACTATTCTTGGTATTGGTAGTCTGTATTTGCTCTCCTAATCAGTCTGGCTAAAAGTTTTATAAATATTATTAATCTTTAAAAAAAAAAAACCAAAGAACAAAAAAACCCCAGCTTTTGTTTCATTGATTTTTCTCTTTTTCTGTTTTCTGTTTCATTGATTTCCATTCTGACATTTATTTCCTTTTTTCTGCTTACCTGAGTTTCATTTACTCTTTCTTGTTTCTTTAATGGTTGCTAAGATCATTGACCTTTCTTTTCTAATTTAGTGAGGGACGTTAGCAAAGAAGATAAACTCATGCAGCCAACTTATGTTTATCTAGAAGTATACCTTGACTTTTTTTTAAATCAACTTCATTGAGGTATACATTACATTCACTAATATGCACCCATTTTAAGTATACATTTTAGTGAGTTTTGACAAATTTATATACCTGTGAAATCACGACCATCAAATTCATAGAACATTCCCACTACCCCAGAAATTTCCCTTATGCTCCATCCTAGTCAGTCTGTTTCTGTCCTTGCTTCAGCCCTGGCTAAGACTCAAATTTCTTTTTGGTCACTATAGATTAGATTCGTTTTTAGCTCTAGAGTTTCATGTAAATGAAATCATGCAGTAAGTGCTCTTTAGTGTTTGGTCTCTTTTATTTGGAATAAATTTTTAAATATTCATCATGTTGTTGCATGTATCAGTAATTCTATACTTTTACTGCTGAATTTTTCCTCGTATACCATAGTTTAGTCATTTGTTGATGGACATTTGTTTCTAGTTTTTGACTATTAATAATAAAGCATCTATGAATATTCATATATAGCTTTTTGTGTGGACATGTGTTTTCATTTCTCTGGGGTAAATAATTAGGAGTGGAATTGCTGAATCATATAGTGTTTGTTTAACTTTGCAAGAGACTGCCAAATTGTTTTCCAAAATGATACACTACTTTTTATAGTTTTTGTAAAGCAGAGGTTTAGGTTCTTTTTCGTTTTTCTTTTTTCTTTATTGACATATGGATATCTAGTTGTTCTAGCACCATTTATTGAAAAGAGTATCCTTTACATGGATCTATTTCTGAAGTTTCTGTTCTGTTCCATTGAAATATATGTCTATTCTATTGCCAATATTACACTGTTTTGATTACTGTAACTTTATAATAAGTCTTGAAATTGTTTTGGCTCTTTGGTTTTTCCTTTTTTTAATCAGCTTCAGTTTTTCCATTTGTTTGAAAACACCTGTTGGGTATTTCATTGAGTTTGTTTTGAATGTATCAGTTCAGTTTGGAGAGGATTGACATAACAATATTGAACCTTCTGATCCATGAACAGGATACATTTCCCTATTTATGTTGTCTTTAATTTTTCTTAGAAGTGTTTTGTAGCTTTTATTGTACAGGTCTTATACATATTTTGTTAAATTTCTTCATACATATCTTATGCTTTTTATGGTATTATAAATGATAAGATTTTTTTTTCACTTTTCAAATGGTCATTGCTAGTATATAGATAGATATACAATTGATTTTTATATGTTGACCTTATGTCCTATAATCAGGCCCAATTTTCCTAACTAACATTTTTGGTAACTTTTTAGTAGGTTTCTTAGAATTTTCTGTGTTAACGTGGTAATATTATCTGCAAATACTATCTAGTCTATAAGCCTTTTATTTCTTGCCTTACTGCACTGACTAGGACCTCTGGTACATTAAGTGTTATATTAGCTATAGTTTTATCATAAATGTCCTTTATTAAGTGAAGAGTTCCCCTTCTAGTCAGTTTGGTGAGAAGTTCTTTTTTTTTTTTTAATCACAAATGAGGGATGAATTTTTTACATTTATTTAGAGGATCATTTGATGATTCTCCTTATTCTGTAATATGGTGTAGTTTATTGATTTTTTTTTTTTTTTGACTTATTCCAACTTGCATTCCTGGGATAAACTCATTTGGTCTTGATGAATTATTCTGTATTCAACTTGCTAATTGTTAGTACATGCAGAACCAGGGAAAAGCTTTGAGATTGAAAATTTACCTCTAGCGAGGGGAGGGAAAGACCCTAAGAAAAAGGCAGACCACTTCAGTCTGGCAACTAAAAGTTTATTAAGGGAAAAAACATAGGAGGTGCATCTTGAGCAGCTGCAAGATGAAGTAGATATTTTTCGAGCTACTTGGCAAAGAATTGTATAGGGTAAAAAGGGGGACGGGAATAGTCATGGGTACTAGTCTGCAAATGCTACCAGGTACAGGAAATTACTTTGCATGCTTGACTAGTTCAGGACAACAGCCTGTTCCAGGAACTAGCTCATAGCAGGAGTCGGAGCAGTGCTGATTTACGTCAGAGTGAACATCAGTTAGGATCAGACAAGACCGTCTCTAAGGGGGATTTACAGTAAGCAATCTCCCTTATGGCCCGGGTCAAGCTTGCGGGCCACTCAGCAGTTACATCATTGAACAGTTTCTCATCCACATTCATATTTTTAAGAGTTTTTCTGTCTTGTTCATGAGGAACATTTATCTTTAGTTTTTCTTGTATTGTCTTCCTCTGGTTTAAGTATCATGGTGATACTAGCTTCATAAAATGAGTCGGGAGGTGTTTTCTCAAGTTTTGTAGAATTGGTATCATTTCTTCCTTTAAATGTTTGATAGAATTTACCAATGAAGCCATTTGAGCCTAGAGTTTTCTTTCTGGCAGTTTCTAACTAGACGTAATATATAGAGAGCTTTTTAGAATTTCTTTATCTTGAGTCCATTTTGATAATTTGTGTCTTATAAAGAATTTGTTGAGTTTAAGTTGATGAATTTATTGCCATAAAGTAACATTCATAATATTTTATTCCTTTACTGTAAGATCTGTAGTGATGTTCAGTGTTTCATTTCTAGTATTGGTAATTTGTCCTTTTTTCTTGGCATAGTCTAGTTAAATGTTTATTGATTTTTTTTCCCCCTAAAGTGAGTTTTTAGTTTCATATTTCTGTATTGTTTTTGGCTATTAGTTTTTCTTCACTTATATTTATTATTTCTTCCAGTTTGGGTTTAATTTGCTGTTCTCTAGCTTTTAATGCAGAAGCTTAAACCACTAATTTGAGATCTATTTTCTGTTAGCATTTATAGCTGTGGGTTTCCCATTAAGTGTCGCTTAGATGCATCCCACAAATTTTGATGTTTTCATTTTCATTTAGTTCAAAGCAATTTCTAATTTCCTTTGAGATTTTATTTCTATGACCTGTGGGTTATTTAAGAGTATTGTTGCTTAATTTCTAAATATTTGGGAGTTTTCAGCGATCTTCCTGTTACTAATTTCTAGTTTAATTCTTTTGTGACTTCAGTCCTTTTAAACATACTGAGACTTGCTTTATAGCCCAGCGTATGGTCCGTCTTGGTGAATATTCCATGTGTACTTGAAAATGTATATTCTGATGTTGGTATTATATAAATTTCAATGAAGTTTTTATTGGTTCATGGCATGTTCAATTCTATAGCCTAACAGATTTTGTTACTAAAAGAGGAGTGTTCCTATCTCCAGCTCTGATTATGGGTTTTTCTGTTTCTTCTCTCAGTTCTGTTGGTTTTTGGCTTATGTATTTTGAAACTCTGCATACATATTTAAGAATATTATATCCTTTTGATAAATTGATCCCTTTATCACTATGATCTGTCTCTTTTTACTCTTAATAATATTTCTTATTTTGGAGTCTGCTTTATCTGATATTCCTATAGCTATTCCAGCTTTCTTTTGACTAGTATTTGCATGATATATTTTTTTCATCCTTTTACTTTTAACCTATATCTTTGTTTAAAGTGGATGTCTTTAACAAGGGTATATGCAGACCCAGCATCTTGCTTTTTTTCCCCCAGTCTCACAATCTCAGTCTTTTAATTCAAGTGTTAGTTCAGCCACGTGTATTGTAATTATCAATATGGTTGGATTTAAATCTACCATGTTGCTACTTGTTTTTTGTCTATCTTTTTCTGGTTTCTTCTTTCATCTTTTCCTTTTTCTTTTATTTTTGAGTATTTTTTAGTAGTCTATTTTTAATCTCCATACTTCATTTATTATCTATACCTCTTTATCTTTAGTGGTTGTTCTAGGGTAGTAGTTCTCAAAGTTTTTGGTCTCAGGACCCATTTGCACTAATACAAATTATTCATACTCAAAAATTGAGGGCTCAAAATTTTATTGTGATTTATATCTCTGTTCAACCATATGAAAAGTTAGAATTGATAAGTTGTTAAAAAATATTTATTAATGTATCTTAAAAACAACTCATTGCATGATAACATAAATAATGTTTTTATTAAAATAATTTGCCAGAACAAAGCCAAAAATTTAGGGAGAAGAATGGCATTGGTTTACATTTTTACAAATCTCTTTCAGTGGCTGGCTTAATAGAAGACTGCTAGATTTCATAGGTGATTCTGCATTCTATATCATATCACATAGCCTCTTGAAAATTCCAGAGTATACTTTTGAGACAAATAACATGTTAGTGTTTCTATGAAAATAATTTTGACCTTGCGAAGCCTCAGCCGGGTGCTGAGTACTTTCTGGGATCCCTGGATACACTTTGGGTACTGTTGCTCTATAATTTACAATATGGATCTTTAACTTACCAGTCTACCTTCAAATAATATACCACTTAACATATAATGTAAGGCCCTAACAACAGTATACTTCCAAATCCCCATTCTGTTTTTTGTGCTATTGTTTTTGTCCATTATACATATACATTTATCTTAATCCTTTCAGTACCTTATTAGTTTTACTTTAAACAGTCAGTTATCTTTTAAAGACATTTTTTGAATAAGAAAAATAGTCTTTTACATTTACTCACATATTTGTCATTTCCAGTGTTCTTGATTCTGTTCTGTCCGGTATTTTCTTTTCTTGATGAACTCCTTTTAGTTTCTTATAATACAGATCTGGTGGTAAAGTCTCTCTGTTTTTGTTTATTTACTAACTTCTTTTGCACTTATTCAAAAAAACTTTATTTTGAAAAATTAAGGACTCATAAACTCATAAGAAGTTTCAAGGCTCATCTCAGTTGTTTCCTTTCCCTCAGGAATCACATAGTTCTGAGTAGTCTTTAAACAGTTGTTTTATATATTTTGCCCAGTTTCTAGTTGCTTGTAATAGGAGGTAAGCCCATTCATCTCTCTGCTTTGATTTTTATTGAAGATCAGAAGCAGTAATAGTTACGTAAATTCTTATTCTGCATTCTTATTGAAGATCAGAAGCAGTGATAGTTACGTAAATTCTTATTCTGCATTCTTATTCTGAATGTCCTCATTACTGTTGAGGACATTCATCTGTCACTCAATATCCTATATAGTATACCACTTCAGAAGTGAGTTATATAATAATTCATGTTTCTTTTGCTTTTTGCCTTGTCTGCAAGGAAAATCAGACAAGATTTATGCGAGATCATTGCGGTTTTGTTGACCTAGAGGTGACACATTTAAATTCTTGCTTTCAATTTAATGTTTGTTTTTTTTTTCTTTTTATTACAATTAAACTATAAAAACAGTAGCCTATGCCCCTAGGGCACACTTTTTTCTTTCCTTCCCTCTCTTCATTACCTTCCCTGTATTCACTATTTTTTTTTTTTTTTTGATTGCATGGCATAGAGACACAATGATTGTCTTTAAGTAACTGAGTTTAAGGATTTACAGGAAGAAAATGAAAATTTAATGCTCAGCAACATAGCCTGGCTTCAGTAAAAAGAATCAACCATAGAGCCAGGGCCCCTCAGAAACGGATGCCTTTGTTCCTTATTCGGGTTTTCCCTGCTGATTTAGTGCTTCTCTCGCTCTCTGTTAGCATTCTCAGATGTCTGTTCTAGATCCCTACCTGTGTGCTCTTTTCTTGTCCTCATTACTAAAGCTCACATAAACATTCCAAAAGAGAGTATCCGATTGATTAACTTAATGATCTTTTGGTGCCAGGCCAGCTCTTAGGTCATTAGCCAGCTGAGACTCTCTGTTCTTGGTTCATGTGGTACAAAGTATGGTGCCATATAAAAACCTCAGAAGGGCCAGTGGCATAGCAAGCACTCAACATTGTTATTCCTCCTCCTTTGTAACAATTAATTTACTTTTAACTTATTAAGGACAATTATTAGTCTGGATTTCCCTCCCCTCCCCTAAACCAGTCAGCTCATATTCATAGATTAAGGTTTAGATGAATTGCTGATCTCATTCCTGAAATGCTGAGGGCTTTTTCCTCTTAATTTCATTCTTAGGTGAATTTCATTCTTAGCCAAAAAACAAAGGACAGTCTTCACCACCATTTAGCCACAACTTAAAATAAACCCATGGTACTGATTGTTGGTCCAAGAAATCCCATCTGTTAGAGACTATGAAAGGAAGAGAAAATTGAAAACAAAAAAATTTTCCATTCTTGTTAACATCTCTAAATTTGGAGGAAGAAGAAATTGAAACTATGAGCTGAAACAAGGCTTTTGGATTATTAGCCCCACGTGAGTTTGAATCCTGGTTGATAGATGAGTATCTTTTAAAAGCTTCCATTTACTCATGAATAAAATGGAGATTATGGTATTTGCCTCTTGTGGTCATTAGGATTAAATGATAGGATACATGCAAAGCAGTTAGCAAAGTACCTGGCACGTAATAAATACTTGATAAATGTTAGCTCCCATTATTTCTATATCATTGTGTTATTAACAATAAAGGTTACCATAGTCCATCAGAAAGTCTTAGTGCTAATTTTGGTGCATGAGCAGAGACCTAATTATTGAGCCTGTGTCAGGTACCAGCTGGGTACATAAGAGACATATTGTGTTATATTTCTTGCTTTCTAATCCGCACTGTGAAACGTCAGTCCCAGAAAATTTTTAAGGACACTCAACCCATGATGTTGTTGGAATTAGAGCTCTATCACTAGCTGTGTGACCTTAGACAAATTACTTCTCTATGCCTCAGTTTCTTCTTCTGTAAATGGGGAAAATACCATTTGAGATAGTTATAAGGAATATAAATGAGTTAATATATGTAAAGTACATACGACAGTGCTTGATAATATGGCAAGTGCTGTAAGTTGCTGCTGCTAGACTATGATTTCTAGCAGTGTAACACTTGACACCTCCTTGGGCCTAATTGACCAGTATTTTTCTTCTTTCAGTTTAAAAGTGAATAGGCTTCTTTGTAGGAAATTTATAGTATACCTTTAGTGTCTGTCATCAGGGTAATTTTATAGAATCTAGGTGTTAAGAGATGAGTGAGCTGAAGGACATGGTCTGTAGATAGTCTTGTTTCATTCTGAGATTGGACACCAGAATTTCCATATCTCTTCAGCCTCCTTTGGTGATGCTTTGGCAGGAAAATTGTATCTTGAAATTCTTACAGAGCTGATTTTTTTTCTCCCACTGAAAATGTCCTTTTGTGGAGGCTAGACAGAATGGGGTGCTAGTGATGTGAAAGTAGGGTATAGGAAAGGCAATTTGAATCAAGACCTTTGATTTTAGCCAAACAAATCTAGCAGGCAAGAGATTTTCTAATCAAAAGCTGTAAAAGAGGAAATCCATTTCTGATTTATATTTCCTTATCCAGAAATGAGATTAATATGTTTTCTTTCCATATTGGTGAGATTAAATATCTTTTCATAATGTTTAGTAATCACTTGTATTACTTTTATGAATGCCTATTCATGTCCTTGACCTGTTTTGTTTTATGAGGAGACTTACCTTTGCCAAATATCTTTCAGATATATTTTTCACTTTGTCAGTTGTCTTCTTTTATCCTTGGTTGTGCTTTTTTATTTTAAGTGCTCAGAAACTTTTAATGTAATGAACCTATTAAGTTTTTTCTGAAAAGTATCATGTCATGGTTAAAGAGAGAATTTCTGCTAAGTGCTACTGAGTGTCATAATTTATGTGTAGACCAGTCCATTTAATAAGCACAAATAGGTGATTGATTGTCATAGGATTTGAAGACTCACTGCAAACTAACATAGGCCTGAGACTGTAACATTGCTATAATAACCACCACTTACTATACACTAGCTGTATGCCAAGGCAATATGCTAGGTCTTTTATGTGCTATGTTCCTAATACTCAACTTGAAGCTAAATATTATAGTCCACGTTTCCTAGATGAGTAAAGCGGGACTAGAAGTGAATGATTTACCTAAGGTCAAAAAGCTAAGTTCGTGGTTCTCTTGGAATTTTAACTCAGGTCTGCCTAACTCCCAAAGTATGTACTTTTTCTACAAAGCTCAGCTCCTTGAGGTTCAAATAAATTAAATTGGTCTTAAAGAGTTAAGTAAATATTTTTTGCCAGAACTTGAAAACACGGTCTGTATCCTAGTTAGCATGCTCTTGGTTCCTAGAGCAAAGTAGATGAGGTAATAAGAAATATATAAACTAGCTGAAAGAAAGATCTTCACTGTCTAGGGCAGTGGTTTTCAAAGTGTGGTTCCCAGACCAGAAGCATCAGTATCACTTGAGCATTTGTTAGAAATGCAAAATCTCAGGTCCCACTCGGACTTACAGAATCAGAAATTCTGGGGTTGGGGCCCAGCTGATTATAATGCATGTTAAAATTTGAGAGCCACTGGTTCAGGGAAATTATTTTATTCTCTCTAACCATTATTTCTGCTTTTGTGAGTTTCAGCCCGTGTCTCAACCCTTAAGTGCAAAATTAGCATCATCAAATAGTGGCAAAAGCTGGAGTCAAACAAAAACTAGTTTTGAGTCCAGTTTAATAAGCATTTAAGGCAAGTTCTCCTCCCTAAGTTACAGTTTTCCATTTCTAAAATGATATTAATAACATCTATCTCCATAGAAGGTATATTTTTAGAATTAAGATAATATGTAAAGTGCTTGGTATCACCTTGCCAGACTCCCAGGTGTTTGAGAAATTGCCTCCAGCAATTTTTCTTGTTTAGCAAAAAGCCCCCACCCCCTTCTATTCTCAACTTCTTTTTTTTTTTTTTTTTTTATGTATTTTGCTGTCTGTGTCTCTAGGCCTTTGTATTAGCTATTTCTCTTGGACACCCCTCTTTACCTCACTCACTTCTGTATATCCTTTAGATCCTGCTTATAGTTTACTTCCCTGGGAGGGGGCTTTCTCTAATCTCTGCTCAGTCTCTGTGCTCACATAGCAGCCTGTATTTTTCCTGTCACTGCACATATCACAAGTTTTGGAATCACCTGTCTCCTACACTAACTTTATTAAAGGCAGATACAGTGTCTTGTATACTGCTATATTCTAGGGACCAGTAAAGTTCCTCTCACATTGTAGGAGCTAATAAATGTTGAATGAATGAATGGTGGCCTGTCATTATTGCTTCATCATCATCATCATCCAAGAGCAAGCTCTCTTCTCTGGCTTTTGTAGTTTTTGTGCTGCTTGTGATAATCATAAATAAATAGTATTGGGACCAGTGCCTGTTTTCTTTCTTTGAAAGCACATGCTTTGCCCTAGGCTAACATGGTAGTTTACTGAGCTGTTTCCTAACCACTGATCTCTCTGTATCGCAGGTGCCTTGAAAGAGCTGTGTGTCTTGGTGGATCAAGTTCATCATATGCATAACCAAAAATGGCCGCATCCTTCGGACCTCACCATGAGGTGAGTGGGTGATTAGAAAGACGAAGAAGAGAGTAGAATTTGGCTATGAGAAGAATGTGGTAAGGAGTTGGGGTTATAATTGTTGTTTAATTCCAGAGATGGAAAAAGAAGCAGTACAGTAAAATGGAATAAGAACGGGACTGAAATACCAGCTTTGCAATTTTAACGAGCTGTATGATTTTGATCTAGTCACTTCACTTCTCTGGTCCTTGCATTGGTAAAATAAAGATGTTGGACTAATTGTTGCCAAAGGGGCTTTCTAGTTCTGAAACCTAGATCTTTGATGCAGTGTGATTTTACAGATTTACTTTGATCCAGTTACCCAGAAACCTTGGAGTTATCTTTGACTCCTCTCTCTCTTACCCTGTATTCAGTCCATTAGCAAATCCTATAAACTCTACATACAAAATATATCCAAAGCCTGACCATTTTGCATCATTTTCACCTGGATTATTGCAAATCTCCTAGATAGTCCCCTTGCTTCTGCCTTGTCTGTTTACCGTTCTCAACTCAGCAGCCAAAGAGATTCTTTTAAAGCATAAATCAGATTTTCTTCTTTGCTCACAATTTTCCAGTGGCTTCCCATCTCACATCTTCCCATCTTCACGATTCCCCTACAAGAATCATGGTTAGTTCATCAACCTCATCTCCTACTACTCTATGCTTTGCTTACTCTGCTCCAGTCACACTGGCTTCTTTGATGTTTTTCAAATGTGCCAGGCACACTCCTACCTCAGGGCCTTTACACTCATTGTTTCCTCTGTAGTTGCCAAAATGACAGCAGTTCTTAGAAAGATCGTGTAGTGTAATGGTTATTATGTAAATTATGGAGACAGATGTGAAATCAAATCCAGGCTCTTTTACTTACTGCACTGTATGACCTTGAGCAAGTTATTTAACCTGAGGCTCAGTTTCCTCAGTGTACAAGGAGTTAATGAGAGTGCTTTTCTCATAGGATTGTCTTTAGCATTGAATAAGATGAGTTGTTTAAGGTTGTTTAAGATGAGTTGTTCAATAAGTGCTTGCATATAGGGCTAGATAAATGTCAGATACTGTTATAATTATTTTCAACCCTGGATATTCCTCATAATCACCTGTGGAGATGTCTAAAAATACAGATGTCAGGGCTCTGACTCCAGGGATTCTAAATCATTGAGTAGGGGGCTAGAATCTAAATCATTACAGCATCCCAGGTGGTTATTAGGAACAGCTGGAGTTGAGAATGGGCTAAAATTATCTCAATGGGTCCTGTTCAGAATCCCAACCCACCATGTGACTGAGGAGACTCTTAAGGAACTGAGCCTGTGCTATTAACTGTTAAGTCTCTAAGCTTGCAATGTGATACTCACATGATGACTTACCTTCTCTGGGAATTTTATTCTAAATTTAACTGCTATGTCCTGAGCAACCTTGAACTGTGTCAGACAGTGAGGTCCTGTTGGAGGTACAGGTCTGATGCAAGCAATGAAAAGTATAGATCCTGTTCTAAATAGAGGGAGAAATTATTTTTTTCTTGCTTAAGCATTATTATACATTATACATTAAGTTTTCTTAGAACATTTGTGGGACGTATCACCATAATATCTGTATGGAAATTAGGTAGCTTCGGAAGTTGTTGGAAATAGCATTTATAATATGATTGTCATATAGATAAAATAGTATAAAATTGTTAGAATTGAAATATAAAATTAATATACTATTTCTTAAAGTAATGATATTTTTTAAATTGTAAACAAATAGTCATACCAACTGAATCTCTCGTCTTTTCCTGTTTTCACTTTCTCCCTCTCCTGATAGAAACTATGCTCGGTTCCGACAGAACCCTCTGGAAAGATACAGTCTGACTCAGTGGGTTGACAAGAACAAGCGAAGCCACCAACGGTTCCAGCATCTCCCCGATATCCAATATAGTCCATTTGTTACATCCCATCAGCAGTGAAGATCCCTATCCAGGGTCCTGTCCAGAGCTGCATCTCATCTTTTTCTGCTGTTTTGTGCTTTGCAGATTTTGAATTTTTATTTTTCCAAGATTTTTATGTAAAGAACTTGTCACCTTTTGGAAATGACCATTGCTGACTTGAAATTTTTTTGTATAAAGTCCTTCCTATTTGTGTGTGTATGTGTGTGTGTGTGTTTAAGCAGTGTTGACATAGTTTTGTTTTCTTTAAATTGAAGGTAGCCACCCCCTGAAAGCCAGCATTAAGCCAAAACACCCACCTTTTTGTAGAGGTGAAGTCTACTGGTGCCCAAAAGAAGTCATATTTTAATCTCTTGTAAGGAAGAAATTCTTATCAGGCTGCAAGCTAGTGTTAATTATTGTTCATGACTTAAATGGGTACAAGTCATTTTTAACAAGCCCTCTTACTTTATTTGGATTTCTGAATACCTATTAGCATTTTAAAGTTGGTAATCTAAGACATTTGAAGTAGGATGGAGCAGGACAAAGATCCTGTCGAAAAGACAAATTTAAAGTGTAAATCTTCACCTCTCTTTTTTTTTTTACCTACTAGCTGCCTTTATTTTTTGGTTTTTATTTCATTCTTTATCAAATTTATTTTGCACAATAGTGTTTACAAATCTTATACATCTTTACTCTGACAGAAGACTGCTGACTAACCGCTGTTGATTTGTGGTCTTGTGACTGTCTTCTCTGCCTTTCTTCAAGGATTTTCCTTCTTTTCCCAGTGACCACTGTACTCTGTAGGGTTCCACCAATATAGTCCTATATCTTGTTAGACATTGATATACCCCTCTTAAGAACAGTCTCCCTACTCTCTTTATTAAAGAGCCGCCCAGCCAGGGTCTTGACTTCAGGACAGGCCAGAAAGCCCATGCTATTTAGGTGTCTTCAGTTTCATTTGCTGAACCCTAACTTCACTTATGAGGTGACGTGTCAGTCAGTGAGCCTCCATCCTGTGGAAGAGACTATGGAGATGCACTCTTTTGTCTCCATTATTCTTTTAGACCCTGGATGTTACCATCTTATTTGGTCAGACCTCAGATGCAGTTTCACAAAACTGTTAAAGTGGGTCTAATATAGTTGTGATTAATCCTGTGCACAAATGCATTACCTGATCTTAAAGTTTAGTGTTCTAACCCAAGTTGACAGAGTGTGTGCAGTCATCTTAATGGATATCTTAGGATTTTGTTATTCTTTCTTCACAGACAGCTTTAGACGTCTTTTGGGAGATCTTACAGTCCAGCATTCATGTTATTGTTCATTTTCTGTGAAGGGTGTACGTAGTTGCTGTAGTATAGCATGTGATGTTGGGCTAGCTGCCTGTCTGGTTTTGTTTTTTCATCAACCCCATCTTTGAGTAACCCAACTAAAATATCCTACCGTGCTTTTGAAACTGACTTGGGAAAAGCTTGGTCATTCAAGCCACCAATAAATTTAGATGGATGTCCCTAAGTGTTTACTGTTTTATCCAGTCAAGGATTCTCTTTTCCTTGGACATTTAGTTTAATTCAGGGACCAAAATGCTAACAAGTTCTGTTTAACGGCAAGAGTCAAATCTTTTATTTCAGTTGTCATTTAGTCCATCAGTTACTTCTCCAGGTTTCCTTAACTTGGAATGAACAAACAAACATTTACCTTTGGAATCATAACATAGGTAAAATTAATTGTAGCTGGAGTAACTAGCGTTGCAGCTGTCTAGTTCCCCATAGGTAACCCAAGGAGTGAAGGGGCAGCATGTTGCTTAGGCAAAAATCTTGAGACTCGTGTTCCTGCCTTCCTGGTACAGGAGGGTTTAAGTCTGAATGTGTAATGGGGGCATTGCCTTTGCCAAAGCAAATGAGTGACGGGTTAACTATAATATATGACAATCACACTTCCTCTTTGCTCAAGTAATTCTGTTTTTCCAAAGCTTTAGCAGCTTAATTAAATCTGTTGGACTGGGGGAGGAGAGCTGTTCTCTAGCGATTAACATGGTATTCTTTAAGAAGAAAAAAGCCAAAGAAAACTCATTATTGGGCATGCTCACCTTAAAGATGGTGGTGGGTAAAATCTGGAGTTTTAATCTGTTTTTAAAGCTGCATATCATATTTGGTGTTGGCCTCTAAGTCTAATATTTCATGTGGGATTCTTGCTCTATTATGTGCATTTAACTGCCTTCCTAGCTTTCTTCATCCATGATGACATTCTCACCACAGGGGTCTTGACAAAGCAGAGTAAAAATGTGCTGTTTATATAGTTTACTTGTAAGTAAAGAGCCTGAAATAACCTGTAGTTTTGTATCTAATGCAGACCCTGATTTACTTGAGTTGTCAGGATCAATTATGAAACTGAAGTTTGGTGCCTCCTCTTTATCATGTTTTTTTCCCTGTAGCAGTTGTGTTTAATGTCATTAAAAAGAAATAAAAGTTCTTGTCAGTGGCATATGTACTGTGGCCGTCTGTTGCGGGCTTTGAAAGGGAGGGTTCCTTACTCCTCTGCGTAGGTAGGGTAGCGGGGTATGGGAGGGAGTGGCAGTTAGTAGAATGTGGTGCTGGGAAGGCGAGGGTGCGTGCTCCCTATTCTTTTGAGGGTAAATTACAGTGTTGAGGAAGGCGTTCCAGCAGTTAAGCAATGTTGAGATTGACTAGGATTTGCAGCTACATATAGTGCATGTCAGGAGCCTGACATAGGGAGAGCCTGAAATATCACTGCTATGTTTTTGCAGCGGGGGAAGATGGCTCAGCCCCATCAGACAGGCATTGTCTTGCATTCCTTCCCATGTTTGTGTGGCTGACCTGTGTCTCTTGCCTCTCCAGAGCTGACTAAGAAGCTGAGCTATCCTGGGGCATTATCCTTTTGAAAAGGATGTGAAACCAGAACTGATAGTACAAAATTGATGCTTGTTCTTCTCCAGAAATTGACTGCTCCTAGAATCTGGAGTGAAGGTTGGATAAGTGTGGGGGTAGATGTGGGAGACAGCGTTCCTTAGATCTCTTGTGAACCTAAGCTTCTTAGACTTACCCCCCAGGAGCAAGAATGAAAGGGAAAGCAATAATAGCTCCTCACCTATATTAGCCAATGCTTTTAAATCTCAACTCCTGCTGAGAAAATAAATGGCAACATGTTTGAACAGGCTCTCTGTGCTGCTGTTGTATAAATTTTATCTAGTATATATTTTACAGTTCAGGCAAAAATTTCAATATAAATTTGCTAAATACTCAGCTATTCGATATTAGTCTGAGTCCGAGGTACTTCTGACCTGTATGTATCTATTTTGTTCCTGTCAAGCAGATGATCCTTTTCTCAGTAATTGCTTATTTCCTTTATAGCAATGTTACTATAGGCTTCAAAGGTTTCAGAGACCAGGCTGGATGCTCTGAAATGGCGGTGTCCCTTGCCCTGAGTTTGTTTTGTTATGGAAAAGTGAGGAGAAAGAGACCTTCTCTAAAAGGAATGTGCTCATTCTCTAACCATTTCCTAAAACATTCTCCTGTTTTGAGTTTTTATAGGAAGAAAAAACCCCAAGCACCTAAAACTAGAAAGCTGAGTTTCCCACTCTTCTGCCGTCCTTTTCTAAGAGAAAATAATTATTCCTAAGCTGATTCTAAGATATGCTTACTCTATATGCCAGAGCATCTGTCCGCAGAAAAATGTCCACTTGTCACAGGAAGTATCAGCTGGTCAGTGGTGGAATTCCTTAATGAACAAGCTCCTGTTTTGTCAATCCTCTCCACCTGTCCCCCGCCTATGACAACTGGAACATGCTATAGACGGAAAATCTGACCCTCTCTAGCACCCATTCATTGAGAAGGGGGTGGAATGTCATCATTTGGACAATCTTCAAAGCAGTCTGTGTGATAGTCTTAAAATGTGTCATTAAGGAACTAGTTGTATAAAAAGGTCTTCAATTTAGCTTCAAGTAACATTTGAAGGTTTAAGAATATAGAACTGATGGGGCCCGAGGCTGGAGCTGGGACAGGGACGAGTCAGGGGTGGGGTGGGGAGGACATCCCATTTATGTAAACAATTTGTTTTTGGAGGTTACTTCTTTAAAGCAAAATCCAAAAACTGAAATAGGTTTAAAGAGGGTGAGAAATAAAGTAGAAGTCTGAAACATCACATGCAGTTTGCTGAGATGTTACATATTTCTGTAAAGGGTTGAATAAGAGATCTTAAAAGTGGATTCTAGAGGAGGCCCATACTGAAAAGCTACAAGATTAGAAGAGTACTCCTGCCCCAGTAGAAACATGCCCCGGCCCTCCTCCTCAGACCCTGGGGTTTCCCTCGTGTTCCTATAAGGAAGCCCCTTGGCTCCCAGTCTAGGTGGTGGGTGGGGTATGGGAATCCCCTGTTCTTACCTCTGTTTTTGACAGATAAAAAACCAAGTTCCCCACTCTACCTCACTCCAAGTAACTGGCCTGAGGTGTTAATGTGTATTACAAGGCAGAATCTCCTACCTGCATTCCTCCCACAGGCCTACCTTGGGAATGAGTCAGATTTCAGTCTCCAAGACCTGGCCTGAGCCCCTCCCAAGCTGTGAGGAATCTGTAGATCTAAGTGAGTGGTGAAGAAAGGACCACATCCCAAGTCAGAGCTGTAGGGTTCTGTGTACTACAGTTGATTCAGGAAAAGCTCAAAGAACTTGGGGGTACATGGAGGTAATTAAAGGGAATAGAGTTTAAGCCAGAAAAGTGTTGTTTGCTCCTCTCCCCTCATACTCTGATACCCTCAGCTGCTGTTACTATAGGCACAGGTGAGAGGAAGACAGGAAACTCCCATGAAGCAGTGCTCCCTGAACCCCACTGACAGCTATTTATACCTGATGCTGACTTGGGGACATCTCCATCATTTGGCACTACATGGTCACAGAGGGCCTGGGAAGTACCTCTCTGAGGTCTGGCTTAGAGTTCTGTGTGCTAATCGACTTTCCACTTTCCTACTCAGCCTCCAAGACCTGCTTCTGCTCTCAGAACCTTCCAGAACAGCCTACCCTAAGCCCTGACATTTTCTCTCCAAGCTCTTGCTGGCTGTCTAACAGAAGTGTTCGTGGTGCCCCATTTACTGGTTTGCTCATTGGTTAATGGCATCATCACTCGACCTTTCAGCCTGCTGTTGGGATCATAACGATGTTCCTTTAACAGCCCAGAACTGAGCCACGGCAAGCAGCTTCTGCAGTTCCTCTTCACTTCCCTCCTCACCCCTGGGAGAACAGAACTGCATTCTTTTGGCAAGGGAAACACCCAACCCCATGGGGTTGGGGGGAAGCCTTTGTTTTAAAAACTCAGTACCAGCCTGCATACCTATGTGATGAGGCAGCCCAAGTTTGGTTGGGCGGGTAGGGGAGAACTCAGTAATAGGATGATGGAGCAGCTATTTTCTCCTCCTACACGTGCACCCCCATCTGTTTGAGATTTCCCTTCCAACTCCAGCTTGGCTGGCAGGCATGTCCCTAAGAAGCTTCAGGCCAAAATGAAAAGAGAGAACTGACTGGCTGCCAACCGCCAGAAAAAGAGGGCAACATTTGGGCATTTACCAGAAGACAAGGATGTGCCTTTTCATTTGTCTTTTTATTTTACATTTAAAAAGTGGTTATTGCTCTAACTGGATCAGAGGTAAGGACCTCTCCCCTAAGGAGCCTTGGCCTCGCAGCCCCATTCAGCAGGGATGGAAGTCACAAGACAATGAGTGGAGCCTCATGCCCTCCCATGAAGAAGCCCTTAGTACTGCTGACATCAGCCTTTTACCTCGTCTCTCCTCCCGTGCTCCACACTCCGGCAAAGCAGAGTGGTGGCTGACCCAGCCATGAGAGCTCTTGTAGACCGAAAGGAAGGCCGGTTATTGGATGATGGCTTTCAGCTCTCTGGCTTGGGGGCTATTGCTCCTATTCGGTTCAACAGGTATTCACTGAGCACCTACTGTGTGCCAGGCTTGTGCTAGGCAAAGTCCTCCCATACTCCTGTCTTTAGCCACCACTGAAAGATGCGGAGGTCCATCTCTTCCCGTGCAGGCCATGACTTGTCAGTCCTAGGGAAGAGTCTGCCTTCCCTTATCAAGCACCATTTTTTTTTTTTTTTTTTTTTTTTTTTACCAGAAAGGGGCAGTGGAGAGAGAGACCTGTCACTTCACACCACACAGGCTCTAGGGAAGGACATGAGGACCCTGGATAGCTTTCACAGAACCCTGGATGAGATGGCACGATATGGAGACCCCAGAGGCCAGGACTACTCTGACTGTGAATGGCTCAGGCCTGCCTTCCAGCAGCTTCTGCTCCATAGTAGGTGATTGAGCAGCCCTCAGGATGTCTGTCCCACGTGGACGTACTTTTCAGTTGTCCAAGTCAGCACTGTTACAACTCCAAGAGACTCTTCCTAAAGAAATGGGGCCAATTCCTTCCAGGTGTCTTTCCTACTTTGTCTTCTTAAGACCCCAGACTGATGGCCTACAGTCAGAATAAGGGCCAAAGAAGACAGAGGATGCAGGCAACCAGCTCAGGGAATCCCTTTGCCCTCTGGAGTAAAGCCCTTCAGTTGTGTTTTCCAAAAAAAAAGACAAAACAGATAACATCTCACACACTCACAAAGTTGTGCATCACACCACAAACAAGTCCTTGATGGCTGGATCCAGAAAAGGCTTGATGGCAGCCATGACCCTGCCTGGCAGGCAGCCCCACGGCTTCCCTGATGATTCTTGGTCTGAAAGACAGCTTGAATCAGTCTAGGTGCCTGTCATCTCCCAGAAGCTTTGTGCATTTTCTCAGAGAGGAAGCCAGTCCAGGAGACAAGAGGAGGCAGAAAGAAGGCTGTGTCTCATGCAGCTTTGCCTTTTCCAGAATGGGGCCAGGTCTTTGAGTTTTGTGGCTTGTTTATTTTTTGCAGAATTGGGGTTTGTAGTTCAGCCTCCTTCACCAGACTAGGACACAGGAGAGGGGGATAATGTGCAGCTAGCTGTGCCTCCCCCTCCACTGCAGTCCTCCCTCTCCCTTGCCCGTGGACCTGGGGACCAGCAGAGAAGAAAAATGAAATCCTTCCCCCTGCAGACAGGCAGTCACGCTTCGATGATGTTCACCGAGGGCTTGTTTGGAAACTGGGAGGGGAAAAAATAAGAGAAGTGGCCAGGGCTATTTGAACAGACTTCTTGCAAGGCTGGAAATAGCGAGAGGGCACGAAAAGGGAGGGCTGCAGCCTGAAAGCCAGGCTCTTGTCCCGAGAGGAAGGAAAGGAGTAGCCCTGCCTGGATGTCTTGTCTCTGCCTTCTCAAACCCAGCCTTCGGCCTCACTCAGCTGAACGGCCAAAACCGGGTCCTGGACCTATGGCCCCTGGTACCCGGTCCACCCCCAGCAGAGCCATCCCGCTGGCTGGTTCTCACATCCTGCAGATCTGCCTCTGAGCGCAGCCTCAGCCACTGGCACTGTTGAGGTGCTTCTGGAGATGGGGGTTAATAAGAGGCTTCAGGAAAATGTGCCAGAAAGAGAGAAGCCAAGAGAGAGAACAGTAAGCCAAAGGGTATAAGGAGATGAAGGGAGGAGGAAATGTAGAGAGGACCAGATGTTTGTTGGATAATCATCGTCAGAACCACGAGATCCTCATATTCTCTACTGTCTTTCTTCTGAGCTGCTCAGAGCAAGCACTGAAAGGTGTCATATCTGTTTCACGGGAGAGGAAATGAAGGTACAAAGAGGTGAAGCACCTGCCCAAGGTCACACAGCACAGCAGGAGCAGAAATGAGCTCAGAAGCCCCTCTCTTCCTGTCCCACACCAAGAATTCTGCCCTCCCCATCCACTGCTTTTTTTTTTTTTTTTAACTCGTACTGGCCCCTGGCACCCTGTAAAAGGAGAGGATCCAAAATCAATTTGCAGTGTCCCCTGGGTCACACAGGCAGCAGCCAAATTTGGCTCTGCCCAGCTGTAGCCATGCCAAGCCCTGAGCTGACCCCTTCTGCAGTCCAGGGACTCCCAGTGCATGAGCCATGGGGCTACCCACCCAGGCCCAAGTCTTGCCCTCACCTTGCTGCGGAGAAGACCCCCGCCTTGGTGCTCTGGTGTGCTGGTTTCTGACGCACTCTTGGTTTTTTCCTTGTTGTTATTGGGTTCATTGTCCTTGATAATGTCATACTGGCGGCAGAAGAGGGCGATGACGCCTGGGGGGACAAGGGAGAGCAGTCAGGGTCCTTGCCGGCCTGCTTCATTCCCATGAGCACTTGCTGTTAGGTACTGAGCTCCAGACGGTCTCTCACCTGCACTACTGCAACGGTCTGCCTCTGGCCTCTGGCCTCTGGCTCTTGCATCAACCTGTCCCCTTACCAGCCATCCCTTTCACTGCTGCTAGGTCGGTCTTCCTGCGCACGACATATTCTGGCTCACATAATCCTCACGGCACTACGAGGGTCCCTATTACTATCATCCCCAGGTTAAGAGTGAGGAACCTTGACTCAGAGCTTAGATAACTTACTCAAGGTTGCTCAGGGGTGGAGCTGGGATGTGCACTCCAGGGCCTGTACTCTGTTAAATGTTACTGTTATCAAACCAATAATACATGAAAGTCAGTATTAAGGCAGCCACCTCTAATCTTGTAGGTGTTTCTCCCATTTTTACATCTATACTTGATTTTATAATGCTAAATCTGTTTTAGATGTTATCTGTTGACTTCCTACCATGGTAGATAAAGCCTAACAACTTCCCCCTGCTTCCTTCCCCATCATCCTAACAGAATTACATCACAATTTTGGGTTAATTCACTATGTTTATATTGTTATGATTATGTAAATACTACATGTGCTAAGTCTAATAAGGTACCCTAAGCAAACCTCCTTTTCTTGTTTTGTTTTTTTTTTCAAGTGCCTGTTTTTCTTTTTGGAATATTGTTTTCTAAATGCTTCTACAGCAGAGCCTGCCCTCTCGACCACCATGCTAATACAACTTTGGCATGGTGTTCAAGTCCCTTGAAACAGACTCCAGTCTACTTTACAGTCTCGCCATCCTTTACTCCCCTACTTTCTACCTTCTCTCTCTCTCTCTTTACATCTGAACTGAGCCAAACTGAGCTTAATTTGTTTCTTGAACACACCATATCCATAACACCCTTTCTTTTTTTTTTTTGGCTGCCTGGTGAACTTCTATTCATCCCCCAAAGTTCAAATCCCATGTTTACCTCCTCTTTGTGTTTTTCCCGATTTCTACTCCTAGCCTCAGAATTAATTCCCTCTCTTCTGCTCCCATACATGCTATTAGAGCACTCATCACATTGAATTATAGTTAAGTACAGGCCTGGCTTCCCCCAGACTGAGCTACTTGCAAGCACAGAGCTCTTCTTAGAGATAGCTGTAGCACTATCTGGAATGAAGTGGCTGTTCAGAAAATGCTGGTGAGTACAAAAATGAAATCTGATCTTTATCCTCAGGGAGCTCAAAGACAGACAAGTGGGAAAAGAGAGAAATAAGCCCAACTAATTTTCTAAGAAGGGCTAAAGAGAGGGGCAAGGAGTGTGTCGTAGGGGCATCGAAGCAGGAGGGACGACACTCTAATGAATGGATTGGGGAGGTTTTACAGAGGCCGTCTCAGAGCCAGTCCAGAAGGACGAGTAGGTTCAGAGCGTGTCCCAAGCCTGAGCTGCCCAGGCCTGAAGTACCTGGAGGCACAAGATCCCAGCAGAGGTAGGAGAGGCTGCTGCGCCATGGCCGGGAGGCAAAGGGGCCGTGCATGTGTCACCACCAGGAGGCTGAGGGAAGGGAAGGGCAAGTACTCATATAATCCTACAAAGCAGCTCTCAATATGTTATTTTATTTTTTTGTGAGGGCTGAGTTAGGGAAGGGTTCAGATCTGGTCCCCAGAGCTGTCCCAGGCAGGACTTAAGAGACTTCTGACCTCTTAGCTACCTCCAAGCCTCTTACCCTTCATTTCTGTGAGAGAAGGGGTCTGGTCAGGGTCCTCCATTTCCCAGAGGTTAAGTGAAGAAGGGCTTGGAGGCCAGACTCACCGGCCCACATGAACAGGACCACGACCATGATCAGCACCTCGCCCGTCCGCAGCTGCTGGTTCCTCCCCATCTCCTTCATGGTCACCTCATCTGCGGGGAGAGAGACACTAGGTCACCACTCCTTTCTTCCCCTAGCCACACCTCTGTGACCATGCCCAAAATATTAGTGCTTATTTCTATAGGTGCCCACACATCTGACAAAACAAGGTTCAAGAACATGCTGATGGCTACTTGGGATGGCAGTGATAAGATTTAATCCAAAATCGAGACTTTATATATCCATTGTGTTAAGTCGCTTGAGCAAAGGGAAAGATGGCAGAGTCAGTTCTTTCCTCAACCACCACTTCTCTGGTCTTGACCGGCCCTCACCCCCACCCGGTCCCTTCCTAACAGTGCCCTTGCCTTTGTTCTTGGAGGCCATCTTCTCAGCCTCTCGCGGAGTCTTGAAGAGCACTGGCTCGCTAGCCGGACTCTGGCCCTGAATGGAGATGGCCTGCACGTGCACAATGTACTCGGTGTCCTCCTCCAGGTCCCACAGGGCGCACGAGCGAGTGGTGGTGTTCACCTCCTGGATGAAGCGCAGCATCCGAACGTCCTTCTTCTGCCAAGGCAAGAGCCAGCCCACTGTTTTCAGTGCCCAGTCACCACCCCTCCCTGCCACCTCTCCAGTGGAGATAATTGATTCACCTGGCTCCAACACTAAGCCCTTTGCATACATAATCTTACTTATGCATCCCATCTTCTCTGCAGGTGTCATCATCTCCATTTTACAGATGAGGAGACAGGTCGGAATGGTTAGGGAAGTTGCCCAAAGCCATATATCTAGTGAGAACTGGGGCCAGGTCCAAAACTCTGGTCTTTTTAAGATCAAAAGCTTACTCTTAAATCTCAGGTTCCAAACAAAGGCTCTGGAGCCCTCCCTCACTGACTGATTCCCTCTGGGGTCCCCTTTTTAAGCCATATGTGCCATTTCCTGCTTATCTCTCTTGTTTCTTGTTCTTTTTCCTTTCTCTTTCCACACGCCCCCTCCTCCCCCATCCACCACTACTATATTGATGTGTTCTTCCCTCCCAGAGGCATACCTGCTGAGAGATGGCAAATCCGATGACAACCTCATCCTCCAGGACATCCCAGCTCACCACTGCTGAGTTGGCTTTGAGGTGCCTGACAGTGACGTTCACTGGAGCTG
This sequence comes from Pteropus vampyrus, assembly GCF_000151845.1. NCBI lineage: Eukaryota > Metazoa > Chordata > Mammalia > Chiroptera > Pteropodidae > Pteropus > Pteropus vampyrus. The sequence continues at coordinate 9,530,267 of NW_011888817.1, forward strand.
AGGGGCTGTCTGGGGGTGGGGAGGCACCTGAGCCTGAGCACCCCCTGCTGCCAGGCCCAGGCCCAGGCCCACAGTCTGACAAGTGGAAACCTGGGAAAGGCCATGCAGCGGGGCAAGGAAAAAACCAAGGCCTCCATGAAGAGGGGCAGTGGGGTCACACGGCCTCTGTATCTCCCAAGGGGCAGGTGCTGACAGGGGGATGATCTGGCCGGAGTAGCACCCCTCACCCCACAGATGAGTGGATGCGAGGTCCAAGAGAAGACAAAGCCAGACGTGGAGCCAAAGATAGAGGGACACAGACAGGTGGCGGCAGACACAGATCCAGAGAACAGACAAGTGGGGTATCAGAGATAGACTCAGAGATGGAAGCAGCGAGAGAGCACTGAGCCGCAGAGAGATGAGCACAGGGAGAGATGAAGGAGGCAACAGCAATCAGAAAGCAAGAGACAGGGCCTCAGGAGAGGCGGGGTGAGGATGAGGCCAGACACTCACTGCACCGGGCTCAGGGGGCCACCCGCAACCACCCTGTGACCCCGGTGCCAGTCCCCATCCCCCTGACACATGTTCACGCACACTGGGACCCCATTCTGCTCTGACTTGGCAGAGTTGGCCTGCAGAAGCTTTGGGGACAGGGAGGGAGGCCCAAGATGGGGGTACTGGTGTCCTCAGCTGCTCCCCGGGCCAGAGAAGGAAGCTAAGGCACCTGAGGCAAAAGCCTGGGGTCAGGGCAATGGGATGAGGGAACTGAGTATTACAAGACCCTAGACCCAACAGCTGGGATAGCGGGGAGGGAATTGGGGGCCTGAGGACGCGTCTGGGGGTCAAGAAGGCAGGGAAGAGGCTGGGGGTGGGGTTAGGGGGCAGTGAGCTGGTCAGAGATGGGTTCTAGCGAGCAGGGGAGGAAACTGAGGATTCCCGCCGCCCGGCCGGCGCTAAGCCCCCGCCCGGGCCCCCTTACCCGCCTGCACCAGCGCGAGGCAGACGCAGCCCAGCCACAGGCGGAGCGCGGAGCCGGGCAGCCGAGGGTGCATGGCGGCTGCTCCGGCC
>NW_011888817.1:9531584-9540127 GCF_000151845.1 Pteropus vampyrus
CGGGGCTCACCGACTGGCCGCTCCCACCCTCTTGCCAGTGCAGGAGCCCAAGGGGGTGTTCTCTGCGCTCCACTGTGCTCAGCTCCAGCCTCTCAGCCCCTCTCCCCCCCCACTCCCCGCACAGCCCTGACCCGGCCCCCATCTCTGCCCTTTGACAAAGGAGAGGGAGGACAACTGCCACGGAGATGCCTCTCAGTGCTCCTCTCCTCCCTCAGCCTGGGGGTCCCCACCCCTCACTGCACCCCAGACCCTAAGTCTTGCTGGCTGGGGCAGGAGTGAGCAGACCGGGCTTATCACAGTAGGGATAGAGGGCGAAGTAGGTGCATACAGTAGGTGCTCAGTGTTTACCATGGGGCTGAGAGGAGGGTGTTCTGACTCACTGGAGGGCCTTGCTCTGTGGCCCCTGGCCAGTTTTTCCTCTTCTTTGGGCCTCCATTTTTACCTCCATAAGGAGAGTAACAATGAGCATCTACTAGGTGCCAAGGGCTTTACTTGCATTATGTCGCTTACTTCTCACCTATAAGGCCCGGCTCCACTGTTCACATTTTGCACAGGAGGCGGCTGCAGCTTGGCGAGGTTGCTTGACTTGCCAAGGGCTCACCGCAGAGACAGGATTTGAACACGGGCTGATTTGCCTCCCAAGCCCCTGCTTGACACGACTGTCTCCCTACCTAAAGTGAACTCAGTTACCCTGGGATCCCTGAGATCTTACAATGTGCCTGTGCCAGCTCCTCCCCAGCCGGAGAACAATCTGGAACAATCTCTTCTCAAGAGCAGAGGGAAGGAGGAGTGGCTATAGTCCTCCCACCCCTCATTCTGGCCGTGATGAATGCTGTGAGCAGTGAATGAGTAATGACTGTAAAGTGCAGGGGGCTTTGGAGCAGTAGCAAGCAGCCACAGTTAATAAAAGGGTTCGATGACTCCTCCCTGATTACCTTGGGGACATCCACATGCATACCACTGTCCCCACCTCGGTTGCACACACCATTCTACCCCATCCACTTATTTCTTGGCCTTGGAGTACCAGAGAAATGCCTTCATCCAGCGCCCACCAGCCTCTCCCAAATGAGAGGACCTCTGGAACACCAGGCAGCTAGAGAGGCTCCCCACCCCCACCCTGTTGCACTCTACACTCTGAGTCCCAGAGAAACAAGGTTGAGGAGAGAGGCATAGACCAGGGTCTCAGAGCCCCTAACCAGGTGTGGGGGAGGGGCAGAGGATGTCTCTTCAAATGAGCTCCCTCCTCCCTACTGTCTGAAATTCCACCGTTAGGGGGACATTCCTTTGGGTTTTAAAGGCCTTCTGGTCTGCCAGAGGCCCCTGAACGGGCTAATCCTTTTTGGAAAGGGGACACCTTTGCAAAATTATCCCACAGAACCATCTTCATGATCTCCTTCCCTCCCCCTTTTAGATTAAGAAACTGAGACCCAGAGATGGGAAGGCTTGGTGCATATTCCCAGGGTGAGTCAAGAACAGCAAGAGTCCTCATCTCCTAATGCCCATCTCAGGGACTCCTTGCATTGCCTCCCAAATTTCTACTTGGTCACCTTGGAAGGGGTGAGATGGGAGAGGGCTCAGGGGTTCTTGCTGAGCAGCGGAATTTGACTGGCCAGCCCCTTAGTACCCTCAGACCTGCTCTGCTTTTACTCCTCCAGGCTCATCTGTTTGCTCAGTCACATACCTTTTCCTGGGGTGAGCTTCAGTTGGGACCTCCACCTGTTTGGGATAAGAGCTCAGGAACCAGAGCACCTTACTCTCTGTTCTCTCTCTCTCTGCTTTCTCCGTCTCTCTCTGTCTCTCCCCCTCACCCTGGCCCCCTGCAGCTGCTTTTCGCCCCGCCCGACCCCGCCCCATCAGCTGCATCTTGGCCCCTAGGGACCATCTCCACTCCTCACCCGCCAGGCAGGAAAAGACAACCTGGGAACTACAGGAGCAACTGGAGTCTCCTGAAGCCTCATCGCAGGAGCCAGCAGGAGAGGGGTTATTACAAGGTCACAGAATCCACTCCTGTCCCTGCTGAGGAGAAAAGGAAGAGAGACAGGGTCTTGGTAGGGTCTGGAGTCTAGTCCAGCGCGGGGGAGAAAAGAAGGCCTTAGCGCCACCTGCTGGTCTCTCCAGGTATAACCCTAGGTAGATGTAGGGCATCGGGAGGGGGAGATAGATGGCTGTGTCTGAGAGTTTGAGAGGGATGGAGAAGGGTTGCTGGAGGAGGGGTCATGAAAGACAGGGAGGATTTGGAGAAATGTGGCTGTGGAGGTGCAACCTTTCCAGAGCCCATGATGCATTACCTTGGTTCTGGGAAAAGTCGTGATGCTTGAAGCCTGGCAGCCAGTGGAAGCTGGGTTGGGAGTGGGAAGAGCTGGGAGGATTTAGAAACACCCTGGGTTATCTTGGGAGGGGGCTGTCAAGGCCATTTACTTTATATACACCACCTCTTAGCACAGGGCTAAGAGCAGTAGGCACTCATAAGTGTTTGCTGAATGTATGGAATAATTTTGTTCTTCTCATGCATATTTATTAAATACCTATTCTGGAAATACAGCCATGGAAGAATGAATGAATGAATGCATGAACAAGGATCTGAGTAGGGTTAAGGGGTGGGCCTCTGTCCTCCCAAGCTGCACTGACCTCCATTTGGAGGACTCTACAGACATCTCCTAGGGGACTGACTTGTCACTTACACATTGACACCTGGTGAGATCACGAGCATTTGGATCCTCCTGAGTGTCTAGAGCTTCCCAGAGTCCCAGTACCTAACCCGGACTGTAGGTACCTAAGCCAGATCCAAGGTAAGCATGAGAAGGTTCCTCTTTGCCACCTAGAATGGTCCTGACCCTGTTTAGAGAGCCCCCTAGATACACACACAGGAGAAGGGCAGGAGATTGCTTTGGGGATGTAATACTCAAGCACCTACTAAGAACTTGACTGTCTATGTAATTTTGAGTCTTAAGCTACAAGTGTTATTAGTTCTCATTCCAGATCTGGAAGCTGAGGCTCAGAGAGGTGTGTGGACCTGCCCTGGGTCACACAGGCAGTGAATTATGGAGTCATGTCTCAAATTTGGTTATGTGGCTCCAAGTTCAGGGCTTGATTGAGTCTGCCTACCACCTCCCTTCACATCTGAGGGCTTCTCAGGTCAGGGGTCCAGGGCTAGGGCTCACTGGAAGACATACATTTTCCTTCCCTGGAAGGCTTAAGGGAGCTTGCTGCTCACAGAGGTAGTTGCTAAGCCCAGGGCCCAGACCACGCCTGGGAAGGGACCCACTAGTTCCCTCAGCACATTACATACAAGAGAGAGGCTTTTTTTGAATCCTCACAACCCTGAGAAATCAGGATTGCTATATCTATTTTACAGATGAGAATACTGAGGCCCAAAGAGAGGAAGTGGCTTGCATGAGTCATGTGGCTGGGAGACACTGGTCTGGCCTGTCTAATCCCCAAAGTCCTCATCACGGCAGTAATGAGACCAGCACAGTTCAGTGTTTCCTGAGTGCCTGTGCCAGGCCGGGGGTTGAGAGCTGAAGACATAGTGATGAACCAGATTGGTCTTAGCCCTTGAGGAACTCCCACAATAGAGAGGGAGAGACACACTCTTAAAATATAGAGAGAGGACTGCCTGCTGGACCAGGAGGCACCAAGAATCTACAGGGGCTGGAAGTAAGCATTAACTTGAAATGCATTAATGGAGGAGATGAGGCCTGAGCTTAATGAGTACTGATGGTCAGGTGGGAACTAGTCAAATGAGGACAAAGGGGCAGAGGGAAAAAGGGATCATTGGGCTGAGGCCTGGGAGAACAGTGTTTATGTGGAGGAGAAGCAGGAGAGGCAGAATAGGGTGGCAGGAGTTGCTACAGGCTCTGGGCTGTGACAATGGAAGTGCAAAAACTAGGACTGATTTGAAAGACTGTTCGAAGCTTGCAAGACGAGTCAGTGCTAGAGAGTGCTTTATTCATTCTAACAAATACTTAACTGAGCACCTACCAAATGCCAGGCACTATGCTAGGTCCTGGGGACACAATTGTGAACCAAGGTCCCCACCCCACAGATCTCACATTCTGGTGGAAGAGACAGACAACAAACAAGTGAGATAATAACTAAATAAAATATCTTCATAGACTCACAGGGGCTGTGAAACAAATGGAGTAATGTGGTAGGGAATGGCTAGGGTAATGTTAGGTAATGTGGTCTGAGGAGGTGACATCTGAATTAAGACCGGAAGAAAGAAAGGAGGCAGGCATAACACACATCACAGGAAGGGTACTCCAGCCACAGGAACATCAAGTACAAAGGCCTTGGGACAGGAACAAACTTGACATGTTCAGGAAACTTAAAGAAGCCATTGAGACCGGGGCTTCGTGAGCAAGGAGGGAATGAAGGCAGCTAAGATGATAGCACAGGACCTGGGGGTAGGGGAGGGTGTGTGAAGGAGAGTTTAGATTAATTCTCTTGGCAATGGGAAGCTTCAAAGAGAGATGTGATGTGTTTTGTTTCACATAACATAAAAGGCTTACTGTGCCTGCTCCAGTGTGTAGACCGGACTGCAGAAAACAGTGCCAGGTGTCCTGCGAGGAGGCAAGGAGGCTGGTACAGTTGGTTGGCCAGAAACGATGGATCTTGGCCTGGGAGGAGGCAAGGGACAGGGAGAGAAATTGATGGAAGATTTGGGACACTTTTTGTAGGAGGAGCTGATGGATGAAAGGCAGTGGGTAAGGAGAGAAGAGATAAAGCAGGAACAGGGCAGGAGTCAGCTTTCCAAAGTCTGGATTCTGAGCCAGAAACACCTGGCTGGGTATCACTGGGCCAGGTGCTCTACCTCTGTGAGTCTCAAATGCCTCCTCTTGAAAGAGAAGATAATAATATCCATACCGCAGAGTGGTGGGAGTGGTGATGGGGGTTGGAAAAGAGGAGGAAGAGAGAAAAAAAAGGAGAAGAAGGAGGAGAAGGGAGGAGAAGGAGGAGGAGTAAAGACCTTCTAACTGGTAAGGGAGAGCTCCTCAGATCTCTTCGGTTTTTCACTCTACAAAGGAACGAAGGTCTCCCACCTGACAGCATCCAGAGAGGCTGAGAATCTCACCCAGTGTCACACAGCCAGTCAGCGGCAGCTCCACGCTTCAAGGTGCCTCAAAACCTGGCCCCCAGCTTTGCTCTTAGAGACAGATTCTCAGCTACAAACCACAGTCTCTGAGATCCCTGAGGCCAGAGGATCTGTTTTAGATGTGGAGAGGGCTGTGCCAGGAAGTGAAGGCAGCTGGAGTAAAATCTCTTCCCCACAGGGAGGGGTGGAAGGCCAAGATGACATCAAACAGCTGTTCAGCTCAAACCTCAGCTCAGCCCAGCCCAGCCCAGGTGGCTGGGTGACCCCAGGTACCGTCTGAAGTGAGAGTCCAAGAATCAAGAGCCCGCCCACCTCCGGGATCCCAGGTCCAGGAGGGTCTTCCTCAGCCTGAAGGAACATTGTTCTGCAGAGTCAGAGCACAGCCAGCAGAGGGCGCCCACCTTGGCCATAGTGAAGCCAGCATTGCCCAGAACTGGAAGGCTCCAGGGACAGACAGCTGAGACACCGCCCTGCCTCCTGCTTTGCTCCCTTGGCCCCAGTCCCAGAAGGTCAGCTCCCAGGTGGGCAGACCACAGACTCAGCAGCCAGGCAGAGCCTGAATCTTGCTGCTGCTGCACTGTGCACAAGTCACTGAACCTCTCGGAGCCTCAGTTTCCTCATCTGTAAATGGGCCTAACAACAGTGTTTACTCGCAGAGTTCTGTGAGGAGTCAATGAAGATCAACCACATATGGACTGAATACATAGGAGCTGCTTTATTTTTTATTACCATTGGTGCAGTTATATCTTAAAGTGCCTGACACAAAGGATATCTAATCAGTGGTAGCTATGACAATGACAATAATGATGATAATGATGCAGAACTCAGTCACTGTTTATTTTGAATTTCCTAACCTGGAAGTTTGGCACCTACCAACCTGGGATACCTCCAGTGACAGGATGTTCACTACCTACCCAGCAGCATGCTTCCGATTACTCTTTTGCTGAAAGCTGCCTCCTGGAAGGCATCCCCCCACCCAACTCCCTGCTCAGGTGACCTGGCTGGCCTAGCTTCTGGCTTCAGGCCCTCTTATTTCCCTAGGGTCTACCTGAGAGGCCCATGAGGTTGGGGAGCCAGGACCCTGGCAGCTGGATGCCTGTCTTTGCAGGAAGGGCAAGGAACTCACAAATGAACCCATGTGGCTTCACCAGCAGGAGATTCCCAGTGGGTCTTGTTCTTGCTGTTCGAAGTTCCTTTTCTGCTAACTGCTAGGTGGAAGGAAAGCTCTTTGGTGCCCTCTGGTCCTTCCTTCACTCCTCAGTTTCAGGAATGACAAATGACAGGGGCTGGAGAAGGAATCTGATGACCCAGAGACAAGTCCAGGAACCCCAGAATTCTGGTTGGGAGGCCTCAGCTCCGGGCCCACCTGCTGCCAAGCCTCCCTATCTGTGTTTGTGGGTCCCAGGTGAGTGCTCGTGGGTCTGGTGCTGGGGAATTTGGTGGGGGGTGGCAGGCACCTAACAGTCCTGGGCTCAAATCTTGGCTTGGCTGGTGCCTACTGTGTGACCTCAGACGAATCACTCTACCTCTCTGAGTCTGTTTCCTCACTGGGCACCTATCTTAGAGCGACATTATGGCGAGTACAGCAGATGCTATATGTGAAAAGGAAAATGCGGTATCAGGCGTATAGTAAGTATCTATAAATGTAGCAGTGGGTATTGTTAAAAAGCGGAAGTCCCTCATTTCCTCAAGGCCTTTCCTGCACTTGAGTGCAGAGTGGCTGTGGGAGTGGGTCATGTCAGGCAGGATGATGTCCTGACCTTCTTCTTGGTTAGTGGCACATCGTGCATATGCTTGCACGTGCCTTCATGTGCAAGGATGTGCATGTGTGTTCACAAGGGGGTGTGGGCATACATACATGTGCAAAGGTGTGTGTGAGTGTGCATGTGTAGGCATGCATGTACCCAAGGTTGCCCATCCAGGGATTCCCTGGGCACATGTGTACCTGCAGGCATCCATGCATTATTCCTGCACTGATTCAGGAGGCCCCTCTGTTCGCTGTTACTATGGAAACAAAGAGGCAATCCCCAGCTTCAGGGAGAACCTAGGGTGCCAGAAATGAGAAGCTGACCCAGCAAGGGAGATAGATCAGGAGCATGAGGCCCCTGGGATACAGCAATCTTGGCCTCTAGGGGTTTGGGTTCTGGGACTCTGGGTTCCTCTGAACTCTCTAGGAAGAACTAACTTCTCCAAGACATCCTGGCCCGCTGGGAAGAGCTCGGGAAACAACTGGGTCCCATCTTGGTTCTGCCTCTAACCCGATATGCATAGTTTGGGGGGGTGGGGGGAATTGATTTCTCTGTGCCTGTTTCCCATTTTGTAAAAAGGGAATAATAGTGGGTGCCAGCATAAGCTCTGAGGTGGGATGTTACCTTTCCTCTCCCTTAGGGCATCTGCTTTCAAGGCTGAATGAGTGTCACCCCTGAGCCCTGAAGTGTCACAGAGCAGCCTCTTTCATGTGCACTGTCCTCCACAGTGTCTTACAGGGCTCCTCACAGCAGCCCTGGGAAGGAGGCATTTCACAGAAGAACTGAAGCTTTAAGGGGACACGGCTGGCCAGTGGGGGGTCAGATCTGCTGCCCCCACTCCCCCGGGCCTAGCCCTGCACCACATGTGCAGTCCCTCACGAAGCCACACCACAGAGGATTCCAATCTCTATTCTGGGTTTTGAGGAGCAGACCAGGAGGAGTCACCCTGAGGCCATAGGCTCTGGGTGCTGCTTTCAGCCTGGGGAAACCCCCAGGGCAGAGCCAGGCTGCCACATGACTTCTGAGAGGCAGATCAGTTTAGGAAGAACTTTTTTTTTAAAGTCTTGACTCTTTAGATTTTGACTCAAGTCTCCAATGTCCTCCTGCATGCAGGCTGTAATACATTCATACAGAATTGTATATAAAGTTACAAGTGAACACCCAGCCTCCTGCCCTTGGTTCCACTTCCCTGAGTGACCATTCTATTTGCTGTGAACCTAGGAACAATTCTCAAACAGTCAGAGACAGACCAGGAGATGCAGCAGGAGTGAACTCCCAAGCGATGGAAATGTGAAAGAAAGATCCACATGCGTATCTGTCAGAAGAGCTGTGAAGGGGTCACTTCTGATTTGGGGAGAGGCTAGGCCTCGCTGGGTGAACTCAGGAAAGTCGCTATCCATCTCTGGCTGAGCCTGAGGCTCTTCCCACTGAGTTGCTTTCACCAGCAGAGGGAAGAGGGATTTTCGTGCAGGCAAAGGTTGGCTGGGATGGGACCCCAGCTGCTGCATCACTTCACTACCCCTCTCCAGTTTAAAACTCATCCATATGCAGGGATGTGGGGACCAGAGAGCCGCCTCTCTCCAGCCTTGACCCCAGATCCCCTTTTTCAGTGTAGGGGAGATCCTGGCCATTTGGTAGAGGAGGTGCTAGACTGGTGGGGAGTTTAAGGGAAGGTGAAGGGTAAGAGCTGAAGTGGGAGG
>NW_011888817.1:9540531-9557716 GCF_000151845.1 Pteropus vampyrus
AGACATCTTCTGGTAAAAGGGCTGACTTGGGAAGAAAGCAGGTTTGGGGGTATAGAGTATGGAGGGGTCCCAGATGGGGTGGAGCCTCAGGCTTGTTTGGTGGATGGAGGGGGATCCACGCATAGGGCAGGCTGGGATGGAAGGCGATGAGTTGGATATTGGCTGGCTTGAGTCCAAGGTGTCTGTGGGCTTCTGGGAGCAAGTCCAGAAAGCAGCTGGAAATGCGGGCTTTACTGAGATGGAGCTAGAAGGTCAGAGGGGTTGTTTTTGCCAACATTCCCACAGCTGGGGAGGGGCCACGCCAGCATCTCAACATGGGTCCGTTGCCCTGTAAAGTCTGTACTCTCATATTGAGGGACCAGCAAGGATGCAGCCCCTCTCTCTCTCTCCCAGGAGAGAAGGATCCCAGATTCTGGGCTTGGCAGAGAGATCAACTGCTTTCTCGGGGATCAGTGCTCTTCTTCGGGGCATTGCAGCTGTCCCTCTGCTGCAGAGCCTGTCAGCCCCTGGGGCTCTGCAAACAGCATCTTTAAGTCCAAACTCCTGCTCTGTATTGGGACTGTCTCACCAGTGCTGGCCTTCCTCCGTTTAATCCCCAACACCCGGGATTCCCCATTAGCCACTCGGAACCCACATTTATTGGGTGGAGACTGTGCAGGCCCAGTAGCCACACTTTACAGGTTTTCTCTCACTTAGTCTTCACGATGACCCTTGGGAGACACTATTATCCTTTTCATTTTACAGTTGAAAGAACCAACTGAAGCTTCCAGGGCCTTGCCCCTCTCTACCATGGGGGTGGGTGGTAGGTCAGGGTTCTTTCCTGTCGGTGGGAGCTGCAAGGCTGCTGTGTGACCTGGGCAGACATGCAGCCCTCTGAGCCCCATCTATAAAGTAAGATCCACGCAGGGGACCGCAGCCCCACCACAACCCTCCTCTAACCCCTGATTTCAGGTCTGCAAGCCTGGCTCCCAGGACTTTCCTGACACCCTCAGCCCCCACCCCTATTATGTTCCTCTTGGCCCAGCTTCTTTGGGAACAGCCAGGCCCAGGCTGTGCTCCTGGCAGCTCTGCCACCTTGGGCTCTGGTTCGGGGGTGGTCCCCGGTGGTGAGGCAGGCAGGCAGAAGCTGGGATTGGTTGGGCTAAGATATTGGGCATCCAGAGACCCCCAAGCCTCCACCTCAGGGTCCCACTGTGCTCCAATCTGGGGTAGCAGGGCCCTTTGTAAAGGGGTGGCTTGAGGTTTTAATCACTTTATCAGTGTTTGTTTGTGTAATTCAGCCCCGAGATGCTTTTTCCTCCATCTGTCCCCACCATCTGCTCCCATCAGGATTTTCCAAACCATTTGGGACCAAAAAAGGGAGGGTGGGGGCCGGGCCTCTGAGGGGGTTGGGGAAGGGCTACCTCCACCCAACTCACTGAGAGGCTTCTAGGGAGGGGCCTGGGCTCCTGAGTCAGATAGAACTGTGTTCAAATTCTGACACTGTTGCTCTCTTGCTGTATTACCACAGGCAGGTGACTTCGCTTCCCTGAAGCCTCAGTCTCCACACCTGCAAAATGGCAGTAACATTATTGACTGCTCGGGAGCAGTGTGGATCTAATGAGTGACACATGCACAGCACTCTGCATAGTTCTCTCTTCACTCATCCCCCACTTGCTTCTCTCTCCAGCATCCTGGGAGCTGGTCCGTCCCTCTTTAGTGCTAGAGGAGGGTAGCCACCCCTCACCTCACTCTTCAGATGCTGAGTCATCCCTTCTCCTGGGACTTACCCTCTTTTCCAACTCCCATGAACCTGCCCACTGCTCAGTTCCCTCAATAATCACCCTCTACGTCTTCTCCCTCCCAAGTGCCTCAGTCTAAGGTTGGAAGGGGCTGAGTAAGGACATCAGCGAGGACACCCCCACCCCACCCCTAAAAAGGCTTCCATATAAAGCAAATCAGCAGGGTTCCAGGGCCACTGGAGCCTCATGTCCAGAATTTCAGGCCTGAGGGGGCCAGTGAGGCAGTAAATGAGGCCTGTCATGTCAGTACTCTGATCTTGGGAGATGTCAGGGTACCCAGGTCACCTGTTTAAACTTTCTGCTCAGAAAGGGGAAGAGATTTGTTTCAAGTCATCTAAAACTGAGGGCCCCAAGCCTCCTGCCTCTCTGCCTCCCTTTATGGACCATATCTCAGGGCACGAGGTCTTGGGCCGAGGGCCTTGGTGTGTCATGTGGGGAACCCCAAGCCTTCCCTATTTGCTCAGAGGGACCTCCCAGTGCTGCTGGAGCCCCTGGCAGAGGAAAGGTGGCTGATGGGCTCAAACTCTACCTCCAGATCCATCCTACTTGTTCAAGGTACAGGGAAAGTCCAAGGGAGGTGGGGTACCCGAGGTGAGAAGAAGACATGGTCCTGCATTCAGAAGCCCCATCTACTGGGGAGACAGGATGCAGACTGGGGGTCTTGTGGGCAGGACATCAGAGATACCCTCACAGAGAAGAAAAACAGTGGGGCTAGGAGAAGTAGGCTCCTGAGAGACTGAGCCAAGGAGTCAGCCTGGAGAAGGTGACAGTGGGCAGGAGAAGTGAGAAGAAGCAGAGAAAGTGGCTGAGAGGCCCCTGTGAAGGTAAACTGAGATTTGATTTCAGGCAGGTGGGAGAGGAAGGAGTAGGAGGAGGAGGAGGAGGAAGGGGAGGAGGGCCTGAGGTAGTGACTGCAAGGCAGGCCCCTATCCCTCCCCAAGCACAGCAGGCCCTCCAGCGGGAGAGGGGAAAGAGCTTGTCACTCAAGAGGCCTGGGATGGGGGCTGAGCAGCAAGTCTCTCCCCACCCCCAGGTCCTCAGCAGGAGGCAGCTGGGAACCACCCACGCATGTCTGGCGTCTCTCACGCCTCCACTGGGGGGTCCCAATGCCAGAGCCAAGGCACATAGAGGAACTGGTGTTCTGGAGGGCCCAGCTGCCCTCCCAGTCCCCCGCAGCCTGGTTCCCTAGCTTGGTCTGGGAAACCTGGGAAGCCAGGAGGGTCCCAGCTGCTGCCATGGAACTGAGAGGAGCTGTCCAGTCAGAAGACAAATGCTGTCTGCTCACCTCCAAAGTAGCTCCGGAAACCAGACCCATCTCTGCCACCTGGTCATCTCTAACCCTGACTTGGTCCCCTGCTCCTCCAAGTCTGTTCTTGACAGAGGCCTGAGTGAGCTTGACTTGAAAGTCAGACCCTCTCACTCTGCTCCAAGCCCCGAGAGCTCCTGGAATAAAGTCCTTGGCATGGTCCTGAGCATTGCCACCATCCCGATCTCTGCAAACCGACCTCAATTTCCCCCCAAAACACTTATCTAATACACTCTAGAATTGACCTGTATATTATGTTCATTGTTCACGGTCCACTCCGGTAACTGCCAGAGCAGTGCTGGGCACAAAACTAGTGCTTGATAAATAGGTGTGCAATGAATGGATGACGGCACATGGATTCAAGTCCAAGCCTTCCACTCACTAGCTGTGAGACATTGGAAAAATCATTTAATTCCTCTGAATCTCAGTTTCCTCATCCGCGAAGTGGGGACAATAAGGATCATCTCTTAGAGATAAAGGACAAAATTCAAGCCCAGGATGTAAGGATTGTTGCTGACACTGGGAGAAGGGGGCTGCAGCCCCCATCCTGGCAAGAGGAGCTGCGATGGGTTCGGTGACTCTGGAGAGGGGCTGTCCAGTCAGCAGGCAGGGGACCTATGCACTTCAGAGCCTCCCGGGGCGGGAGATAGGTTCTCCCCAGCCCTCACAGGCAGAGGCTGGGGAGGAAGGGTCTGTTCCTTGATTAGGGGTGGGGATGGGAGGAGCAGTTTAGATCAATGTTGGGAGGTGGGATTCATTCTGAGAGGGGCGGGGGAATGAGATGCGGAGTGGCAACCAGGAGATGGGGTGGGCTCTCTAAGGCAGAGGCGGGGTAGGGGGCGTGTTAGGCCCAGGAGGACCCCTTGGACGGGACGAGTGGGCTCTGCCCCCTCCCAGAAAAGCACCAAGATCAGTTAGTTCCGGAGTTCAGTGGGGGCGGGGGGGGGGTGCAGGGAAAGCACTATCGAACCGCCAGGATCCGGATCCCGCCATCCGGGCGACGTGCGATTCCGCGACCAGGTAGGGGTGGGGGAGGAAGGCGGTGGAGTGTCCAGGAGTTGCCCTGGCTTAAGAAAGAGGTCTCTGGGCACTGACCCCCGCCACCCCATTCAGACTACCTGAGTCAAGATGCTGAGGAAATGGGGACCTCAGGCCTTCTGCCCCGGCGGGTGCTCCCTAGTGAGGGGTCCGGGAAGTGAGGGCGTCCCTTTCTCTCTCCCAAGCAGGGGCGGGGGCGGAGCCTAGATCAGCGCTCCCTCCGCCCCCAGGGCTGGAGGGGAGAGGGAGAAACGGGGACCCCCAGGGGAGGGGCTCCGGGCGAACGCCGCGGGGCGTCTCCCTCGCAGTCCCTCCCCCCGCCCCCCGCCCGCCCCTCCGGCCGCCTCTGCCGCCGCACGCCGCAGCAGCGCCGCCTTTCCTGCGCAGTCGGTGTCTCCACGTCGCTGGGTGAGTGGGGGCCGCTCTGGCCGGGGCTGGGGGATGCAGGGAGGGGGCATCCCAAAGGGAAGGAGCCACGTCCAGGGTTCTCCAACCCCGCCGCTCCCGCGCCTCTCGGGAATCCTCCCTTCGGGTGCTCAGGGAGTGGGGGCTCCCCGGGGAAAACGTGAGGAGCTCTCCAGGGTCCTGACCACTGAGTGGCCGGCCAGGAGGAGTCTCGTTTCGGCCGCCTCGGAGCGCCCCCTCCAGGAGGGGCCACGCGCCGGGTGCTCTCCGAGTGCTGGAAGGGCTGAGGCGGGGGCTCAGAGCGAGAGCTGGGGACAGAGGTTCAGACAGGGTCTCCGGGGCGGGTTACTCAGGTTGAGCCATGGGTCCTTCCCATTTTGGGGATTGGGGGTCTTTTCGAAACAACCGATTCTTCTACTATCCTCGTTTCCAAGTCTTCCAATTGGGAGGGGCAACTCAGGGTGGCAGAGAAGAGGGGTGCTGGAAGATCTCTCCTGCCCAGCACATCTCTCTGCCCCCGACCCGATGGCCTAGTTCCTTGGACCTTGAGAAGGGGACTAAGGGACACACTCTGCCACCCTAGCCCCACGCATTTCCTCAGTTCCCTCCCACACACTTGTTCATTGGGTCCTCAGCCTAGGGCAGAAGAGGCTGATTTAGAAAGGAAGGTGACCAACTTACAGAAACATGCATGTGACACACTGCTGAGGACACACACAAGTCCCCCAAATGGCCACACAGGCTTATCCCCCTCACATTGTGATGGGTGCATACCGAGTCACATGCACAGATAGGCACATGCACAGATATGAATTGAAACACACGGGAACACGAATGCAATGCAGAAATCAGGGCATACACGAACACATGCATTCACGCACATGCTCACCCACACGCGCGCAGAGCTTCGTGCAAATGCATATACAAGGAACGCCCCTCACTCTGTCTCATAGCCCCAAGCTGGGGGAGATTCACCTGCACACACTCCCACATCCTTGCCCAGAACTGCCTGGCTGTCTCCTCTCCATTGCCATCCTGTCAATCCTCCACACTCTAAGCTCCTGCTCGGAGAGGATCTTGCTGGACTAGATGAAAGGGAAGAGTTGGGGGAGGGTTGGCTGGCTACAAGTCTCCCCTCTGGGTTTCTCTGGAAGAGGGTCCCCTCATAAGTCAGAGAAGAGCTGCAGCTTCCTCTCTTGGGACCTGAAAGCACCCTTGGGAAGAGAAAGACGGCAAGGGTGTCTGAGGGCCCCACGTGCAGCCGGCCATGTGAGAGATGTTGGCATGGGAGTTGGCTTGTGATGGCATGTGTGAGACGTGGGGTCGTGGGCTGGTGTGTCTTGTTGCACAGGGTATGGGAGTTGTGCATGTGTGGTGCTGTGTGTCGGTACATGTGAGTCGTGGAGCAAAGAGAATGTTGTTATATGTGGAGGCACAATGACCCATGGGTGAGTGTGGACTGGTATATGAGTGGCATGGGACCCAGTGTATGGATTTAGTGAGCTGTCTAGTGTATGTGTATTATTTATTTGTGTATTATTGTGCAAGAGTTTTGTGGCATTTGGTACATGTATATCATTTTTATTTATTTAACACTTATATAGCACTTATATGTGCAGGCATCATTCTATGTGCTTCACATATATTAACTAACTTAATCTCCATAAGAATAATGAGGTAGGTACTATCAACCCCACCTTATGGATGAGGCAGGGAGTTTAAGGAACTTGCCTAATCACATAGCTGGTAAGAGGCGGAGCTGGGATTTAAACCCAGGTGGTCTGGCTCACACCTATCTTATGCCACCCTTAGCCAGACACAAGTGTGTAGGAGGACAGGCTGGGCTGCAGGTATATTTTGTGGTGAGCAGGCATATGCGAGACAATGAGAGGGCAGTAGGTTGGAAGGAGGAGGACCAGGAGGCCTTTCAGCACCTCCCTGGGCAACTCTGGGAGTCAGCCCTGTCATTCTATGGCCATGTGACCTGAAACAGATCACCTTGCTTCTTTGATCCTGCCTTCTCATCTATAAAATGGGGCTAATCCCTGGGCTTCATTTTGTGAGGGTGAAATGGTATACACCTGTGAAGGCTTAGAAGCTGGCCCTGAGAGGGGCCTCAGTAAATGAGAGCCTTCTTTCCTTTCTCTGCTACTGGGCCTGTTCCCTGGGGAGGTGTAAGGGCTGCAGAAATGGTGTGGAGCACATCACAGAAGCAGGATGCCTGGGTATAGACTGTGACCTTGGGCCAGCTCCTCTTTCTCACTGGGTCAAAAGAGAGGCTGAGGTGGCAGGTATCTGGGGGCCCTCCTGGAGTGATCAAAGGATCAGTAAGTCATGACCTCTCCTCTCCATTCTTTGATCTCCTTGGGGACCCAGGTGGACTTGGCTCTGTGGCCATGGGCAAGCAGAATAGCAAGCTGCGGCCCGAGATGCTGCAGGACCTGCGGGAGAATACGGAGTTCTCGGAGCTGGAGCTGCAGGAGTGGTACAAGGGCTTCCTCAAGGACTGCCCCACAGGTATCCTCAACGTGGATGAGTTCAAGAAGATCTACGCCAACTTCTTCCCCTACGGCGATGCCTCCAAGTTTGCTGAGCACGTCTTCCGCACCTTTGATACAAACAGCGATGGCACCATTGACTTCCGGGAGTTCATCATCGCACTGAGTGTGACCTCGCGTGGCCGCCTGGAGCAAAAGCTCATGTGGGCCTTCAGCATGTACGACCTGGATGGCAACGGCTACATCAGTCGTGAGGAGATGCTCGAGATTGTGCAGGTGGGCCCCTGGACCCCACAGAATGCCAGGCATAGGGCTTGGCAGCTTGCACCCACCATCCCTTTTTATCCTCTGGCCAGTCCTTGTGGGTAGGTAGTGTCAGGTGCTATTCTTATGACCCATTTAAAAACCTCTTTATTAGGAAGTAATTTTCAATTTAAAGAAAAATTGAGTAAACACTCATATATCCTTTACCCAGATTCACCAATTAACATTTGACTACATTTGCTTTATCATCGTTTGTGTGGGTGCATGTGTGTAATGTTTTGTTGTTCTGAACAGGACCCTTTACCCCTAAATACATCAGGATATATTTCTTAAGAACAAGGACATTCTCTTACATAACCCATAATATGATTATCAGAGTTAGGACATTTAATATAGGAACAATCCTGTTCTCTAACTTACAGACCATATTCAAATTTTGCCAACTGTTTTCATAATGTTCTTTTTTGCCCTGATCTAGGATCATACACTGCATTTCATTTCATGTCTCTTTAGTCCCCTTTAGTCCATAACAGTTCCTTGACCTTTCTTTGTCTTTAAAGATTTGACATTTCTGCAGAAGTACAGGCCAGTTAGGTTTTATTTATCCTCATTTACTCTAGAAGAAACGGATGCTCAGAGAGGTAAAGATACTTACTCGAGGCTACACAGCCTGTGAGTGGGCCACCGGCATCCACTATCTACCCAGCCGCTTTCCAACTAATTATTTGAGGGCCTGCTAAGAGCCTAGTGCTGAGTCAGATGCTTATACACATGAGCTCAGTGCATCTTTACAATGACCCCATAAAGCTCAGAGAGATTAAGTAACTTGCCTAAGGTCACAAAGCATGTAAGTGAAATTGAGCTCAATCTGGCCGCAACTCAGAGCTGTTTCTTGAAAGGTGTCTGGCTTCTAGTTCTGGAGTTGGCCTCGATTCTTAGATTGCTCATCTGAAAAATGGGCATAGTGATGCTGATCTTACAGGGAGGTTTTAAGGGCCTGATATGAATGTCGTTTTAGTAGAAATTTAAGTGTTAGCTTTATCTCAAAAACCTCCTAGAGCACCCATCCTCTCAGCCCAGAATTGAATACCATCAAGGCTGTTTCTATCTTACCTATCCAGTTCCTTGTCCACTTTTTCCCTGAGCCTCTGTTTATTCACCTGTAAAGGGAGGATGTTAACTCCCTATTCCATAAGGCTACTGCAGGTATAAAGTGGGATAAGGACTCTGGCGGAGGGCCCAGCATATAATTGGTACTTGGTAAATGTTATTATTTTCTCTTCTGCACATTCTCTGCTCTAGCCAGAATGGCCTTTTCAACATCCTTGGAATGTGCCCTGAGTAATCCTGCTGCACAGTTTTGCACAAGCTCTTGGTCCCTTTCCTTCTGCCTCTCTGAATCCTTTCTCTTCTAGTCCCTCAGCTGTGCTGACTGCTCCCCACTTCCAATTCATCCAGTCCCTACTGGATCTTGACTTTGGCTTCTCTCTTGCTAGGGTCTGGGTCTGCTCTCTCAAGCTAGAGTAGAATGAGCTGCCTTGGAATGTGGTGCCTTCCCTATGCCTATCACTAGGAGAAAGCCCTAATGTTTGTCAATGACTCCCACAGGCCAGGCATTAAATCTCTAGATGATGGACAGTAGGGAGTTCTGGGGGTCCTGGTGAAAGGGTTGGGGTAGCCTGGGTGGTGGGGGATTACTTTGGGATTGAGCAGCAGCTGGATAACAATCAGTGCAGAGGGATGTTCATGTTTTACTATGTATTGTGATTGCACTGGTGTATACTGGGAAATTTCAGCCTTGCTGGAGGTGCCAAGCCAGCTCCATTCCTTGGGCATCCTTGGAACCCCCTGGCTGGCCTCTGCTGTATGGGCCCTGGTTTCCTTCACCACAACCCATCAGTTAGCCCCAGACAGCCAGTGTAGACGGAGCTCTGTGAATACCAGTGACTGATTAATTACAAGTTGGCTCTAGTGAAACAATGAATGAGCAGCGATTCCAGACAATTAATTAGGAGGCCCAGGAGTAAGGATGTCACATGGGAGTGTTCACTCTCTAAGTTGCTCACTCAAGGCCTTCTCAGGACCCAGTTCAGTGATCAGGTGGTAAGTACACTGAAAGGGAAGAGACTGCATCTTGGTTGGCTGGGGCTTCCACTCTGATGGAAGAGACAAGTGTGCAGGCCACACTGACCAGCTCGGTGACAGGGGTGCAAATGTAACATCTGGGAGTTAGGGGGACTGAAGGTCAGGGAAGACCTGAGGATGTGGTAGATGAGTAATGATTATTATACAAGCTGCTGTTTACCGACCACTTACTCGAGCCAGTCACTGTTCTACACACATTATCTCATTTAATATTCTAGATAATCCTTATGAGAGAGATGTGATTACCCCCATTTTTACAAATGAGGAAACTGAGGCTAACAGAAGTTAACTACTTCTCCAAGGCTACACAGCAAGTGATTATTGGAATCAAAATGCCTCTCCAGATCTGCCTTATTTCAAAGTCCCTGCTGGTCATCACCACCCTACAAGCGACTGACTAATCAGCAGCTAAGAGGGAGCAGGTTCTAATCTGGTCGCTGTCATAGATTCCTTTTCTAGCCTGTTTCTTATCTGAAAAATGGGGATCATGATACCTGCTTTTCAGGGCTGTTGTGAGGTTTAGAAAGAACGTGTGTGAAGTACTCAGCACATAGTAGGTGCCTGATAAATCGTAGCTAGTATTATTGTTCCAGGCAAAGGCTGTAAGTGCCAGGGAAACTGAAAGGTGTGGGGGTGTTTGGTTGTGGCACAATCACCCACCAGGGGAAGCCTGATGGTGGAGAGATCAGCAGAGACCAGAGTGTGAAGTGCCATGAATGCCAAGGGCTGAATGGTTTGGACTTGTTACAGAGGGCAGTGGGAGGTGCTACCTACCGGCTTTCAAAAGGGAAATTCCTGCCAGATGCCAGGCACTGTGCTAAGTTCTGGATATGTGCACTAGCTAGATGTCCATGGCCCTTATCTGTATGTATGCTAGGGACTAGGAACGATCCTACAAAGGCATAATAATTTCCAGAGAGGTGTCTCCAAAGGAAAAGCCCAGGAAGCTCTGGGCAGCATATGGGCCCTGACCTATCATGGATCACAGAAAGCCTCCTGAAGAAAGCGCCATGTAAGCTGAGCCCCAAGGAGGAGTGGGAGGCAGCAGAAGGAGCGTGGGGCAGCATCCAGAAGGAGCTGAGTGCAGGGGGTGGGGTTAGAGGGAGGCCTGTGAGTGACTAGAAAGAGGGGGTGGCCTGCTGGGCTGGGTTCGTGGTGTGGAGATCTGTGTTCGTAAAGAGCTTTCAGAGGCAGTGTGGGAGACAGACCCAAGGAAATCAGGCAGGAAGAGACCAGTATGGAGGCTAAAGCTGTATTTCAAACGAGAAATTTATGGTTTGGGAAAAGGGAGGCTTCTAGGAGGAGGTTTCAGTATCAAATAGTTGGAAGACTAGGGTGACCGGTCTGGTTCTTAAGCTTCAAGACCCAGTCTATCCCACAGGCCAAGCCCTACGGGCTCAGTGTGCATTTAGCTCAAAAACCCTTCTTCGATTCCCTTCCAGAGCTCCTGTACGTGGCGGCTACAGCTCTGGGCCCAGCAGATCCCAGGCTGTCCCCACCCCCGGCAGGTGCTCATTTGCGTTTATTTGCATAATGTTCCCCGCCCCCTTTGGACCCAGCTGCCTCAGGCCTTACATCCCTCAAGGCGACCCTGATTCCCCTTGCCAGCCACAGCAGCATCACAACCTCCTCAGCCGAGGGCCCTTGTTGGCTACTGAGCGCGGCCACCTGGAACCCGAGTTTCTGAGAAGCAGCGCTAACCCTATACTTACCCTGGAACATTCGGCCCCGATGTCCTCCAACATCTTTCCTCACCCCTTGCACTCAGCCACCCCCAAATTCTCGGCTCCTACTCAGAGCTTTTTGCTGGGGCGTCTTTGTACATGCAGATCCCTCTGCCAGCAATTCCTTTCCCACTTTGTGCTCTAAGGGAACTTGGTCAGGGCTCACTCCAAGAGCCCCCTCTTCTAGGAAGCCTTCCCAGATATTTCTTCCTGAAAACCCCGGTTACCTATGCCTCAGTGACCCCCCTCTCTACCTCATCCTGACGGCAGCGACAATCGTCAGCGTACCTGGGGGCGTCATTGAATGTTAGGGGTGGGGTTTCGGGCAGGCTCTTCTCACTCCCTGCCTTCCCCTCTCGCCCCCCAGGCCATTTACAAGATGGTTTCCTCCGTGATGAAGATGCCGGAGGATGAGTCGACCCCAGAAAAGAGGACTGAGAAAATCTTCCGCCAAATGGATACGAACAACGATGGTGAGGGGCAGGGGCGGGGGCAGGGGCGGGGCCCCCTCTCGCCTGTCTGCTCGGCCTCCCCTCGCTTCACTGCTGCCTTCTTCCCCATCACTGCTCCCCTCACCCCGCAGGCAAGCTGTCCCTGGAGGAGTTCATCCGCGGGGCCAAAAGCGACCCGTCCATCGTGCGTCTGCTGCAGTGCGACCCCAGCAGCGCCTCCCAGTTCTGAGCGAGAGGAGCCAAGTTCCCCCTCTTCCCTGCCTTCACTGGCCCTCTCCCGGTTCTCAGCTTCTTCTCCCTCGTGTCTCTCCAGGCTGGGGGTCAGACTGGGCCTCCCCAACCCCCAGGGTCCGTACTTTGGGGAGGCTATGGAGAAGGGAACCCTACAGTCTCCCCAAGACCCAAGCAAGCGGTTAGCACCCTCCAATCTAAGAGGCAATATCTCCCTTCAGCAATGATAGGGAGACACAGGCTCTGGCTTGGAGCCAATCCTCCCTTACCTAGATATCAGAATTTCAACCATCCCCCCTCTCCACCAACACACATAGCCACGAGGCCAGCCTTCCCTCCCCCAATCACGGGCAACCTCCCCCATCCCCGCCCCTGCCCTTGTAGATCTCAGCCTGGGTGGAGCGGGGGAACTATGCCCAGGTGAGGAGCCTGTCTTTCTATTTGGAAGGGAGAGGATTCCAGAGGTGGGGCGGGTGGGGGCAGTGTAAGGAAAAAGCTTCCTTGAGCCATTCTTCCCTGCGAGAGGGCCTCAACCCTTCCTGCACTGGCTCTTATTGGCCTAGAGGCCATGATGCAAAAGGAGAACCTCCTGATTCCAGCTCCCCAGCTGCGGCACCCGTGAACCCCCGCCTGCCTTTCAGCACTTGGATGAACACAGACCTACAGAACCCTCTGTGTATTTTGCCTCCCTCCCTTACACACATACACACACGTGCGCGCACGCGTATGTGAACACACACACACACACACACACACACACACACACACAGGCCCACAGACAGAAGGGCAGACACACCTAGAGCCCCACTCACAGCATCCTATGTGGGAAAGAAGCACAGGCCCCTGGCCGAGCCCCCTCTCCTGCTGCATGCATCCCCATGGAGCATCTCTGTTCTTTTTAATAACTTCAGAATAAAGTCTTGTTTCAGTGCAGTGGGCTGGGTGGCCAAGGGAGGGGTTTGAAAGCCGCATCCGGGTTCTCGAGTGGCCATTGAGCCCTTGTGGGCTGGCTTGAAGAATCCTGGCCTGGTCACAGTGTAGAATTGGTTACAGGACCCCAGGAGTCATGGGGCCCAGGCGAGGCATCAGCAGCTGTCAGAGGGTCAGCGGCCCTGAGATGGGGCAGCTCATCAGGTCATGGCCCTCTACAGGCTCTGGGCTTTCCTGCATCTGTGGAGACATAAGAAGCTGCCAGGCTGGAGGATCTGCCTCTGGGTCTCCTCCTGCAGGACATCCAGGGAATGGGAGGAGGGAAGGGCTGGAAGGATCTCTGGGGCACCCCCAATTTGAGCCTGGATACCCCTTCCCTTCCCTCACATCCTGGGCCTTGGGTGTCAGCTGTGTGACTTAGCTGTGAGATCTTTGAGCCTCTAAGCCTCTGCCTTTGGTCCTGGGGAGAAAATTATTGTCCCCGTTCTCAAGTGGGGTCCCCATTAGAGGGATGGGATCTGCCCAGCAAGGGCTCCCAGGAAATATGGGGAGTCAGGGCTGTGGAGGGGGTAACAGGCCTTACAATGTGGTGGCTGCTTTTCCCCCACCAGGGCCTCAGTTCCAGCAGCTGATGGATGAGCTGGGCACATCGCACAGCGAACACACTCTCTGCCACGCAGAACACAAGTGAGATGCCCCAGAGGCACAGGCTGGAGCTCTGCAGGGGAACAAGGGGTAGATATGGCTGTCTGGGGTTGGGGGAAGAAGGCGGGACTCCAAGAACCCTTCCCACCTCTGATGAGCACCTGGATGACCCCCACTCCATCCCAGGCCTAAACACTCACATAAATGCGTGTGGGGTCGAAGGGACAGTTGGGCGCCAGTGCCAGTAGTTCGGGGCTCCCAAAAGTGCAGGCTGCCAGCAGTGCCCGGCCCTGGGTGGCAAAGGTCACGGCGATCGAGGCCAAGAGGCCGAGAGCACAGGTCAGAGAGAGAAGGGCACAGGCCACGCTCAAGCTAAACACTGCCCAGCGCTGGATAGGAGAGACCACTGGTTAATGGACGTCAGGCTTGGCCCCCGTGAGCAGCTCTGGCCCCTATGGGGTCAGCCTCACCCCCTCCAAGCAGGCCAGGTCCTTTCTACCCCTAAGCCCCATCCCAGAAAGTGCGACATACCAAGGGGATGCTGGGAAGGTAGCGTGACAACACGATGGCTGCAATGCCCGAGGTGATGACCTGTGGGAGACTCAAATCAGCCTTGACCCCTGGACCCCCCTGCTGGAGGATAGTAGGCAGGGGGACCAGGACCACTCTCAGATAAGAATTCCACCAATGACACCTGAAGCCCGCCAAATTCCCCACCCCTACCACCTGCTTAGCCTTGGCCTCATTACCTCCATCTGCAAGGAGGCACTGCTTCCTCATGGTCCAGCCCTGAAGTGATGTTTCTAAAACACAACCACTTCTTGCCTATAACTTTACATGAGTCCCCACTGCCTAGAGCTGTGTATCTCAAACAAGGTCCTGTGTATCCCAGGGCTGCATGTCCCACGATATATATGACTTGTCTCCCTGGAGTGGAAGAGATTTTGGAAGAAACTAAGTAACTCACTGGCAAGGAACTAAAAACAAAATTATTTTAAAACAAATCAGGGCCCCTTTATGGAGTAGAATTCAAAATCTTAGGAGTAAATTATCCCAGGCTCTCAATGACCTGGCACCGGTCCCATCAGCTTCTATCAGCTTCTGAAATGTACCCTGGCCAGCCTGTTCCTTCATTGCCCTGGATGTGGACACCCATACACAGCCTGCTCATGATGCTGCCCACACTCTGCCTTCTCAGGAGCACCCTTCCTGCCACTCTTCACTTGCTTGGGTTCTTCCACCTACAGGCCTTCCTAACCCCCTTCAGTCCCAAGAGGTTTGTGTTTAACCCACCAGTTGCCCCTTGGATCCTGTGGGCTCCATTCAGCCAGGCTTCCTCCCTGAGCCCCCTCACTGTACCAGCCATGGGCTGGACCCCTGGGAGGCAGGTGGAATGATGCGAGGAGCCTAGCAATATTCACTGTGCAGCCATGAGTAAATGCCTCAACCTCTCTTTCCCACTCTGAAGGATGAACTCATGGAAAGAACACTGGCTTTGGTGTCAGACACAAATCATTTCAAATCCATCTAGGCTTCTCCGTGTCAGCAGGAGGCTGGGTGGTTCTCTGAGTCTTGGTCTACCCACCTCTGTAAAATGGGGATAATAATGGTTCCATGTTGCTGGGAACAGTGAGGATTAACTTGAGGAAATGAGGGTAAAGCGGAGTCCATCCCCAATGGACCTCCTAACCCTGAGTTCACAGCCTTCCCTGACTTCTCACCAGGCTGGTAATAGCAATAGTAATAGTAACTCCAAGGGATACCGCACACATCTGTGCAGCCCAGCCCTGTCCCACTGATTGAGGCTCTCCTACTAGCCGGGGCCTGTGATCCTCCTTCACCTAAGCCTTGGGCCCAGCAGGCTGTCTGAGCTTCATTTTGCAGGTGAGGGAACAGTCTTAGAGAAATAAGTCCTTTAGCCAAGAGGTGGCAGGGACCAAACTCACACACACCAATGTGTGGATGTTGCTCAAAAGCTGTCCACACCTCTGCTACTAGGTAGGAAATTGAGAATACCAGGCCCCTTCATTTATGTATTCATCAAACAGGTACTGACATTCAGTCATAACTACAGCTACCATCTATTGAGTATTTAACTATAGACCAGGCCTAATGCTAAGCTCCTGCCAAATTGTTTTTTTTTTTTAGTGTCTCCAGAACAAATCTTAGCCGTTCCCACCTCCAAGCCTTTGCATCTGCCATTCTTTGTACTTGGAATGCTATCTCAGCTTCCTCTACAATCTGTTGGTCCCCAGCATGCCGCATACCTGGGTTATGGTAATTGCAGCCTATCTTTGAACTCCTACTCATCCATCAATACTCAGCTCAAGGGCCTCCACCTCCCTGAACCCTCCTGAACCTTCCTGAACCCTCTCAAACTGAGCTGATGTTCATTCTTTCTGTCCAGTGGTGCCTCAACTATTTTCCTATGTAATGATAATCCCAGCTCACAGTAGTGAGCACTAACCATGTGCCCGACACTGTGCCAAGCACTTTATGTTGATGATCTCATTCAATACTCATCAGCACCCTGTGAGGTGAACGTTGTTACAATCTACAGTTTCTGAATGAAGAAACTGAAACAAAAAGAGGTTGAGTGGATTGTGCAGCTGGTAAGTGGCAGAGCAGGGGTCAGTGCTCAGGCTCTCTGCTTGCTCACCCCAGGCTTTGAGGTGGAGACTCATCGAAGACCTTTCAAGCCCCCTCCAGCCCCTGCCAGCCACCCTCTCAGCCTGGTCATACCACGATGGCAGAAGTGACAGAGAGGATGTTGACCACGCAGTACTGCACAGCCACAGCATCATGAGGGGCAATCACGTAGCGTAGCACAGTGCCATGGAGGAGAGCAGCTGCAATGAAGCTCACGTGGCCCAGCACCACCAGCACCAGCCCTGTCTTCATCAGCACCTTCCGGAAGTCGCCCACACTCAGGCCACCTGCAGGAGACAGCTGTGTCAGGGCCAGGGGTGGAGCTTATCCTGCTGGGCAGAGGAGAAAACTGAGGCCTTGGCAGGAGTGATGGACATTGGGTCCTAAATATTTCTGGATAAGTTGGGGCCATTAACTTGTCTTCTCTGAGCCTCAGTTTCCTTATCCAGAAAAGGGGTTCACAATGCCTTTAATGAGTCATTGGAACTCTGAGGTTGGAAAAGCACACAGGTGGTATTAATAATGGGTAGTAGTCCTTGTCAGTGCTCACGAGTGGCAGGTCTAGGATTTGAACCCAGGTCTTTAGTTCTAGACCCATGATCCTTCTACTCAACTCTCATTCACTGATTTACTTATTCATGTGTTTATTACACAAATGTTCACTGAGTGCCTGCTCTGTGCCAGGCCCTGTGGCACCATGATGAGCTTAATAGTCACTATCTGGCTTCGAGGAGCCCCTAGGTCATTGGGCAGGGATCAGGTCCTGCCCAGGATTCAGTCTGGTGCATAGGGCCTAGCACTCTGCAGATACTCAGCTCACAACTGCTGAACTGAACTGCCTAGAAGTGGGTGACTCAGGGCAAGAAGCTCAAGCCTCTGAGTCTCCATTTCTTCATCTGTAAAATGGAAGAATAACCCTTATATCACAGTTGGGCAGGAGGGTCCCATGAAGAGATGGATGAGAAAGTGGGGCACACCCTGGGGGTGCTGGGAAAAACAGCTCTTGGTGCAGGGGCGCTGGGCAGGGACTGTGCAAATGGGGGAGGGCTGGGATCAAAAGAACATCAGGAACTTAAATGCAAATTCTGAGTGACCAAGTGGCTGCCCAGCCATATCT
>NW_011888817.1:9557766-9573817 GCF_000151845.1 Pteropus vampyrus
TCTGTGTGACCTTGTACCAGCCCCTCTCCTTCCTGAAGCCCAGATTCCCCCTATGTAAAATGTGGAGAGTTTGGTCAAGCTGTCCTGAGACCCTGGAGCCTTCAGGACCTCTGAAGCTAAATCTGGAACTGGACCTGATGTGGAATCAGAGGGCAAACCATGGGTTGGACAGGCATGTGGAAATGGAATGGTATTGGGAAGATTAACTGCTAGCCAAACAGGAAGGGGAACAGAAGTTATGTCCCAGGCGCCTGACCCACCTCTCCCCATCCACCCACCTACCTGGCAGCCCAAACACCACCCAGCTCAGGGCTGGGCTCATGAACAACAGCAGAATCCCAGGACCAAATACTTTGGTCAAGCTGAAGGAACTGGCCAGTGCGGGTCTGTGCCTGGAGCACAGGACTGAGTCTGAGGGCGGCCCTTGGCTTCTTTGTTTTTAAGTCACCATTCTTGGAGCACTTAGCAATGTTGTAGGCGGCACCGTGGAAAGCACTTCATTCTTAGAACTAACTTCATCCTCGTAGTAGTCCCAGGAGGGGTGGGGACTCCCATTTCACAGATGAGGGAACAGGCTCACAAGTTCTCTTAGTTAGAGAGTGGGGACTCCTCAGGTCCGTCCCATGCCCCAAAGCAGCATCACTGTGCCCAGGGAGCGATGAGAGGACGCACATCCGTCTCACTCCTTTGTCTGGATCCTGTTTGCCAATGGCATTTCCCTCCCGCCTGGTTGGGGGAGTAGAGGGTATGGAAGTGGGAATCCTTTGAGGGGCTGAGGAAGCGTAAGGCAGGCAGTCTCGGGCTCAGAACTCCCTGGGCCCTCGAACCCCAACTCTGCTCTCCCTTCTGGGCGAGGTGAGGGCTACTCTCTCCCGCGTCTGTTCTCTCGCCTGGGGGTTTCACCTCCGCCAGAAGGAAAGTGTGGGGGGGGGGGGCGGAGGTGCTACACCACAGCGAGAAGATACCAGCAGCCCTCCTCCCTTCATCTCACAGCTGGGGAAACTGAGGCCCAGAGCGGAAAGCGACCTGCAGAGAAGCCGGCCTGGACCCTGGGGGTTCCGGGCTCCCACCGCAGCGCTCCGCCCCTGCCAGAGGAGTTGAGCGGGTTCCGGGTCCCCGGGGCGTCCCCCAGCGGCTCACCAAGGCGCAGACACATCTCGGCTCCCGCGCGGGGTCTCCGCGGCCGGCTCAGCGGGGCTCCAGAGGCTGCGGGCGGCCGGGGGTCCCCGCTCCCATCCTAATCCGCGGCCGCTGCGCGCCCCGCAGCCGCGCCGCGCCCACTTCCCGCCCGGAGCCCGGGCTCGTCGGCGCCCGGCCAGCCTCCCTTCCCGTCACCCCCCGGGCGGCTCTGCCCCGGGAGGGCCCTGGCGGCTCCTTTGCGTCCTGGGCCGGTCAGACCGGCTGGGCAGCCCTTCCTGGCCCGCCCGGCTGAGTCACAGCGCTGGCCCCACCCTCCCGCGCCTGTTTGGGATCCTGGCTGGCTTCAGGTCGCTCCCCCAATGCACACACCCCTATCCCACTCCCACTCCAGTGATGCCCATTTTACACGTGGAAACTGAGGCTCGGAGGAGCCGCAATCGTTCGGGCTAAGGAGTGAAAGGGGTGTCAGCTGTGGTTGTCATGACCTGGTGAGCACCTGGATGAAAAGACTCTAGGATGATGGTTGGGAATCCACTTCTTTCTAGAGGATAGGGAGAGGCAGCAGTGGATGGTGAAAGAGCACTGCCTAGGGCACCAGGGCCTGTCCTTGACCTGCCGTGTGACCTCAGGCAAATCTCTCCCTCTCTGCCCTGGCCAGAGCAAGGTGTTTTACCTCTCTGTCTTGGGGATCTCTGTTCCTACACCGGAATATCAGAGGTAATAGTTCCCGTCCTCTAAGGTCGTGGTGAGATAAAATGAGATAAGAAAATGCTTTGAAAAAGCTCTAGAGTGCCTTTACAGTGTGTAGACGTACCAGGAGCACATAATAAGAGCTTTCCTAATCCTGGCTCTTGGTTACTGAGCTCCTTTAGAGTGCCAGGACGGACCTTGACCTCCCTTGTTCCATCCTTAGTATTAGAAGTGGACTTGCTCAAGAGTGCCCAGCTGGAAGTGGTGGAGTAGGCGGAAGCCCATATTCCCACCCAGGTCTCCGTGCCCATGTTCTTCAGTGTGCTCCTGTTGTGGCCACCTCCCTGGACTCTTTCAGTCCTCAGAGCAGGCCTCTGGGAGGCATGGGGTATCTGGGCGATATCTGTCTACAGTGTGCACCCTCCATCTCCACAGTTCAGTGCTCTGGAAAGCAGGGGCTGGCTTGATGGTACTCAGTCAGGGCCAGGCACACCAGGTGCCCAATGAATGCATGCCTCTCTGAACACCCGTATCAGTGCCTTCTGTGTGCCTTGTGTGACAGGCACCTGTGTCAGCACACACAGAGCTCTGGAGTGTTAATGGACAAATTAACACCGAAAGAGGGAGTGGAGCCATCTGGAACCAGTTTGGAAGCCCCCTACGGCGTTGGCAGGCTACCGCAGTCAGGCAGGCCTGTCTGGTAACCCTTCAGCAGACATGTTTCTCGGTTATCTGCTGTCTGAAGGGGCACAATGCACAGGGATGAAAAACTTAAAGAAGGCAAATAAAGACAATTCCTCAAATCATCTGGCTAGTGCCTTCCTAGGCTGTCATTCAAATGTTGATGCCCATGGGGACAGCTTTTTAGTAAGGTAATTGGTAGAACTCATCCATGTTGTAAATTATCAAACATTTGTATTTGTGACCCAGCAATTCCATTTCTAGGTCTTTACCCTACACACCAAAGAGTGCATGTGTTTAATGATGTTTGTGGACTGAGCTGTTCCTAATAGCATGCAATAGCATCAAAGTGACAACCAAGAGTGGGGAGCCAAGGGAAAGGTTTTGCTTTTTGTTTTACACATGGCTGTATTGTTGGAGTCTTACAGTGAGCATTTATTCATCTCTTGCTTTTGTTAGAAAGGAAGGAAGAAAGGAAGGAGGAAAGGGAAGGAGGAGGGAGGGAAGAAGGAAAAAAGAAAGGATTAAAAGGTCCCCTCATCACCACTACCCTATCCCCACTGCACCAACGACTTTATGATGACAAGGACCACTTCCCAGGGGCTGCCCTAGAGAGCGCATGTGGTCCCTGCAAAGCTGATTTCAAATCTCATGTGTGTATATGCACGTGGCTTCTTAATCAGTCATTGTCAGGCAATCCCCTTGACACTGAGCCCATCTTGGCCTTCTGGAATCAGATTAGGGACCAGGCCTTTTTAATGTTTCTGCTTTCAGATGCATGGATGAGGATTCTCTCTTTTTATCTTGGAACGATGCTGAGAGTTGAAGATTATTATCCCATTTCACAGATGAGAAAAATGAGGCCAGAAAGGTAAAGGGCACTTCAAAGGTCACACAGGGTATATCAGTGATAGAGCTGAGACTTGAATCAGGCCTGTCTAACTGTGAAGGCTGCCCCTGACTTCTGAGTGTGGTGGGGGTCGGTGGGGAGCCATGGCCCCCAGGGAGTGGGCCTGTTTCTGGGGCCTCTGAGGAGGGAGAACTGCTCACCTGTGTCTCCCCACGGCCCAGACTTTGGATCCTGAAGTTATTGCTGTTTCTCTTCCTTATTGCCAAGTGGCCAAAGTCCATTAGTCTGAGCCACCTGGTGTCCCTTGCCTCTGCCCCACCCTTCCACACACTGGCCTGAGGTTTCAGAAAGAATCCCAGGCCAGAGCTCTAGTCATCTGTCCTTCACCAATTCCTTGTGACATGCCGACAGCTCACTGCCATTCCCTAGGCCTCAGTTTCCCCATCTGTCACATGGAGATAATGATTGACTTCCTGCTTCCCAGATTTCTGAGGCATAACCAGCTTGAGAGATATCAGAGTGGGTTGAAACCTAGCTAGAGAAATACGAATAGTAATTCTCCCTCTTCCTGGAATATTTAACAACCAGGTGTGGCACTAAACTGAAGGCTGGGTCTTACCAGGGCATGGCCTCCCCACTGGGTTTGCTCAGCTCGTGATGGGGATTCAGGCTCTGTCCCTGTGTAATCCCCCCCACCCCATTAAAAAAGCTTCCCTCACCCCCGATTATAAGAATAGTTCCTCCATGTAAATAAAACAATCATGCACAGACCCTACCATATTCTAATTTATATATATATACATATGCACATACAAAACTGAAAGCTAACTGATAATGCTTATCTGAGAAGAGGAGGCAGTTAAAGGGGACTTTTGCATATTTATAATTATAAATTTTAGATGGTATGAATAGGGGTATTTGTATTTTTTCCATCTTTTACATTTCTAAGAAAAAAGCTCATTGTAGAAAATTTGAGGGGAAAACCAGAAAGTATAAAGAATAAATCAGAACTACCCATAGTCCTCTCCACCTGCACGGACAGCTGCTGCTATTCACATTTGAAAGGTTTTTCCTGTGCATCTATCATTTTATCCTTCTTGAAACTCTTGCCACCTGGCTCTACTCTGCCACCTCTTCTCATCACCTTATCTGTTTCCGTCCCTGTCACCCCCTCTATCCATCAAGGACTTGAGTTTCTGGATTTCTGTCAGGCAATCTGTGGTAATGTCCTGCTCATCCCTGTGAATGACCCTCTAATAACCTTCCTTGACCTCCTCAGTGACCTTCACCATGACCCCAGTCATCTTCTCATGGGCCATGCATTGAACGACCCCCTCCAAAATCCCAACCTCAAGTGTTCCACCAAGGCCTCTCCTATAGTATGCCCATCTCCTGATGCCCACTGCCTCATCCTCTGACTTCCCAGAGGCCACTGGGCCAATCTGTTTTCTGTTGTTCAGTTAGCCCCCTCCTGGCCTCTTTACCACCAAGCCTACACCACAAAGTTGAGAATCTGAAGGCCGGCTTAGTTGTCCAGGTGAGGGATGAGAAGTGTAGGGGACTTGGACTTGGACCAGGATGGTGGCTATGGAGATGGAGATGAGGGGAGGTTTGAGATGTGTGATTTGTATACATGTTAAAATTTTAAAAACACAATTCTAAATCCATTCACCTCCTTACTCTTCCCAGTCTCTCCTCCAGCTCCATATGGACCCCACTCAAGCCTTCATCCCCTGCTTTCTGCTAAGTCTTTCCCATCAGCCTATAAACATGCCCAAGTCTCTTCTATCCTACAAAAACACACCCTCCCATTGCTCCCTTTACATTTTTAGTTACTCCTTTTTCACTTCCTTTTCATTCCCTTCCAAACTTCTGGAGTATATCATCCTTACATGCTGTCTCCATCTTCTCAACTCCCATCTCCTCCTCAGTCCACAACAATGTGGTTCAGCCCTCCTCCGGAAGAGCCCTTGTCTAAGTCACCTGTGACTTCTAACTCTGCTGGATTCAGTGAAAGCATTTCGGTCTATAACATTATTATTAGCCACTCCCCCTGCACTCCCATATCACACCTCTTTCCTAGCTCTCCTCCTATCACCTTGGTAGTTCCTTCTCAATCTTCTTTGTGGGCTTTTTGTCATCAGCGCGACCTTTCAATATTGTACTCCTTTGCATCCTTTCTGTTTCCTTTATTGTTCCAAGTGGTTGGTTCATGTACTCTCACGGCTCCCCTTTTACAGGATGATTTTCAAATCACTGCCCCTAGATTAGGCAGCTACCGTGAGCATCAGACTCAAATATCCAATGACCTTACTTCTTTACCTGCATGTCCCACAGTCAACTCGAGCTCAACATATATAAACCGATTGCTTCATCTTTTCCTCCAATCTGCTTCTGGTGTATTTTCTGTCTCAGTCGGTGGCATCATGATGTACCCAAGCCAAAACCTGGGGCTCATTCTTTACTCTTCCCTCTCTTTCTATATAAAGTCAGTTATCAAGTCCTGCCAATTTACATCATAAACATTTCCGTAACAAGTGCCTTCCTCTGTCCCTGCTACTATCTCCCTTGCTCATGTAGCATCCTTTGCTCCTCCTCAATCATTTTTCCACACTACTGAGTAATCTTCCTAAAGTGTAAATTGGATCATGTTACTCTTCAACCTAACATCTGTAACATGAAAAAAAAAATGAAAGACAGAAAGATGTGGAAAGATATCCCAGGTTCATGGATTGTAAGGCTCAGTATTGATAGGATGACAATCCTTCTCAAATTGATCTACAAATTCAATACAAACCTTAATAAAATCCAAGACGCTTTTCTTTTTTTTCAAGAATTGACAGGCTGATCCTAAAATTCATATGGAAATGCAAAAGATCCAGAATAGCCAGAACGATTTTGAAAAGAAACACACTTCTCAATTTCAAATTTACTACAAATCTACAGTAATCAAGACAGTGTGGTGCTGGCATGAGGATGGACATAGAGATCAATGAAATAGAACCGAGAGTCCAAAAATAAAGGAATCAGAAAAAAAAAATATGTACATTGTCAATCGATTTTTGACAAGAGTACCAAAATAATTCAAGAGAGAAAAGAGTCTTTTCAAGAAATGTAGCTGGGACAACTGGGTATCCACATACAAAAGGATGAAGTTGGACCCCTATGACATAACGTATACAAAAATTAACTCAAAATGGATCAAAGACCTAAGTGTAAAAGACAAAACTATAAAACTCTTAGAAGAAAAAATAGGCATAAATCTTTGTGACCTTGAATTAAGCAATGGTTTCTTAGGTATGGCGACAAAAGCACAATGAACTAAAAAGAGATAGATAAAATCGACTCCATCAAAATTAAAAACTTTTGTGCTTCGAAGAATATATCAAGAAAGTGAAAAGACAGCTCACTGAATAGGAGAAAATATTTACAAATCATAATACATAAAGAAGCATTAAAATTCAACAGTAAAAATAGGAGACTAAAAAATAGGCAAGAGAGTCAAATAGATATTTCTCCAAAGAAGATATAAATGGCCAAAAGCACACGAAGATGCTCAACATCAATAGTCATTAGGGGAATGCAAATGAAAACTACAATAAGATACCAATTCACACTGACTAGAATGGCTGTAATTGAAAAGACAGACACTAGCTAGTAGTGATGAGGATGTGGTGAAATTGGAACCCTCATGCACTGCTAGTGGGAATGTAAAATGGTGCAGCCACTTTGGTAATCAGTTTTGATATTCTTCAAAAAGTGAAACATAGAGTTACCATATGACCCAGTAATTCCATTCCTAGGTATATAACCAAGAGAATCAAAGACATATATTCACATAAAAATTTGTACATGAATGTTCAGAATAGCTTTACTCATAATTATATTATCACATCCAGAATGGGAACCTGCACTCTCTTCTCCTGTTACCAAAAATGAAGTCCTCTTGTTCCTTTCTAAGGCCAAACTCTCTCCTTATCAAGGGCTTTGCATCTGCAGTTACAACCTTTTTCTTCTGCGATATCACATTCTTCCTCTCCAATGGATTATTCCAATCAATACCAAACATGCTGTATATCTCCATTTTATAACAATACAAAACAGAACCTCCTCGAACTCTACCTGCCCTCAGTTACTACTCATTTTTCTGCTTCCCTTTCTTCATCCTCAAATCTCATCACTCTTCAACTCACTCACTCTCTTTGGGCTTCCAACCTCACCACTCTACCAAAATGGATCTTGTCAAGAATACCAATATCTTCCATGTTACCAAACTGAGTGGTCACTTTTCTGTTGTCATTTAACCTCTCAGCAATAGTCAATCATGATGACTACTTCATCCTACTTAAAACATGCTTCTCTTGGTTCTGTGACCCCACGCCCTTCAGGTTTTCTTCCTACTTCTGTAACTTGGTCTCTTTAGTTGATTTTCCCTTCCTGGACTTGCACCTCTAAGTCCCATCCTCAACTACCCATTCTAAGGTCAAACCCTTGACCTTGTTATCCTTAATAACTACACTACCTCTAAGACCTTACATTTCGGCATCTTACTCTCTGATACCCATCTCCTGTCTTTCCAGCTCAATCACTCTAATACCTTCTCAAAATCTCTTCAGCTTCTTGAGATCTCTCCTGTACTGACCCTTCATGATGGCGTGCCTGAAAATTTAGGCAAAGGACTCATCTTTTCTCTACCTGCATGCTCTTTTTCAGTGACTTCATCCAGTCTCTTGACTTTTATACTACCAATGTGTCAATGATTCCAATATATATCTCCAGCTCTGACCTCCCACTAAGTTCCAAACTTGTGTATTTGACTGCTTATCGTCATCTCTACTTGACTGCCTAATGGTTATCTAAACTTAATGTACCCAAGAAGAGCTCTTAGTTCCACTCCCCTGGATTCATCCCTCCTTTAGTCTTCTTCATCTTTGTAAATGGCACCATCATCTACCTAGTTGCTGGAGCCAAAAGCACAAAAACCATTTCCGACTCCTCCCCTTTTCTCATTCTCCTTATTCTATTCATCTGTGAGTCCTGTCACTTCATCTAAAATATATCAGCTTTTTTTCCATTTCCTTTCGTCCAGGAGCCTCCTAACTGACCCCCCTACTTCCACCTCTACAATCCATTTCTACGCAGCCACCACAGTGATCTTTCAAAAACGCAAATCAAGTCATATCAATGCCCCTCTTTAATGGCTATGCAGGGCTTCACCATGTCCTACAATGATCCCCCATGTCTGGGCTCCCACCCACCTCTCTGATATCAGATCCTATCACTCTCCTCAATTACGATGCTTCGACTACACTGCTCTCTCTTTTCTTTCAATGCAACGAAGTGGTTTCTATCTTAGGATCTTTTTTCTTGCTGTTTCCCCTTCCTTCAATACTCTTTCTTCAAATCTTCAGTGAGTTTTTCTCTATCACACAGTCTAAATCAGTGCTATCTAAAAGAACTCTCTGTAATCATGGAAATGTTCCATATCTGCACTGACCAAGGATGGCAGCCCCTAGCCACATGTGGTTATTGAGCATTAGAAATGTGGCTAGTGTGACTGAGAAACTGAATTAAGTAATTAAAATTTAAATTTAAATAGGTACAGGGGGCTAGAGGATACCATCTTGAACCATGACAGTAAATTACCACCAAGCCACTCTCTGTTAAATTATTTTGATTTTCTTTTTTCTCTCCCACCAGTTCTATTGAGAATTAATTGACATACATCACCGTATAAGGTTTAAGGTGTACAGAGTTTTATTTTCTTCATGGTAATTTTCCCTAGATGAAATAATCTTGTTCATTTATTTGTTAATTTCTCACTCCGTAAGAATGTTGGCCCTGTGTATCTCACATATAGCTCACCACTCAGTACTCAGCTAGCCCTTAGAAACAGTGCCAGCACCTCGATCAGTCACATGGTAGGTGCTTGATGCAACTTTGTTAACTGATGAATAAAACCTCAAATCAGTGGTTCTCAAAGTGTGGTCTGTGAACCCCTGAGCATCCTCAAGACCTTTTCAGAGGGTCTGTGAGGTCAAAACTATTTTCATAATAATACTAAATTATTATCCTGCCTTTTGATGGTGGAAAAGCAAGGAAGGGTAGCACAAAGCAAGGCAGTGGCTCAAGGCCGTACTTGTAGTTATTGTATTGTCACTGTCATGTGTGCATTGTAAGAGAAACAAATATGTCAGTTTTACTTAAGACTGTCTTGATGAAACAGTAAAATTTATTAACTTTATTAAACCTCTACCCTTGAGTATATTTCTTTTAAATATTTTGACAGAATGGGAATAATTCTGATGCATGCCTAAGTACCATGGTTGTCTTAAGGAAAAGCACCTGTGCCATTGTTTGAGTTGCAAGCTGAACTAGCTGCTTTTTTTCATGAACACCATTTCCACTGATTGAAAGACATACTATGGTTATGCAAATGTGGATTTTTTTGAAGACATTTTCTCTAAAATGAAGGAAGTGAGCCTGTCAATTCAAAGGAAAAAATTGAAAATATTTGCTGCCAATGATAAAATCTGAGCTTTTGAGTGAAAATAGACTTTTGGAAAATTTCTATCCATCATTGTGAGCTTAGTAGCTTCCCAATAATTAAAGACTTTCTGATAAGAACAATGATGACATTAAGGAACAAGATTATTTATATTGTGTAATGAAATGTGTCAACATTTGGAAGATCTGTGTAACTCAGTGAACCAATATTTTCTGAGCAACCAATACAAAATCATGAATGGATAAAAGACGCATTCAAAGTACAAGCTAGACCAATGTATTTTAGTTTAATGAAAAGTTGATTGATATGGTTTAAGGTTTCATATTGAAACTAAATTTTACAAAGCTATCATTTGTCAAGTTTTGGTATAGTATCAAAGAGGAATATCCATAATTATCTGAAAAGGCTTTTAAAATACTCTTCCTTTTTCCAATTATATATTTGTGTGAGGCTGAATTTTCTTCATACACTTCAACCAAAACAACATCTCGACAGATTGAATAAAGAAGCAGACGGGAATCCAGCTGCCTTTTATTAAGCTAGACATTGAAGAGATTTGCAAAAATCTCAAACAATGTCATTTTTTCCACTTCTTTAATTTAGAATACGTAGTTATGTTTTATTGAAAAAGGTATTATTTATGTTAGCATTAATGGGTTTATTATTTTTAAATAAATATTTTTTTAAATTCTTAATTTTAATTTCTAATATGGCAAGTATCAATAATGTAACCCACATAAACAATAGCTCTTTCAGGTCTTCAGTTTTTCAGAGCCTAAAGTTTGGGAAACACTGCTATAGATCAATAATAAAATTAATCAGCCCCTAGTATTTTGGTGCATGGTGAAGGGAAAACAAGATAATTATAAATAAGCAACCACATTTGGAAAAGGAGAGGAGGGGAAGCGACACCCAATGGTCCGAAGTGTGCATTGCATCCTGAGAGTCAAGAACAGCAAGGAGTCAGTGCCTGGTTTGGTTGAGTGAGGGCAGTCTGGCTACTCTGCCATGTTGAGGGGTCTCCCCTACCCATTGCAACTTCGTGGTCACATCTTACGATTTTGAGAGTGTCCTGTTGGTATTATTTGGAGCCAAGACAGTCGTTGCCTTAGGGGTTGATCAATTGGCCTCCATGTGCCAGAACTGGGGTTTTTTTTCTGGCAAAACCACTCCTTTCACAGATGTGTAAGTTTTCTGATTGTTCACATTTGGATAACTCCATGCGCTAAGAAGAATTGTGCATTATAGTCTTTGAATCTAAACCTTGATCTTGGTGTGCCGAGGAAAGAGAAGTCTTTCTTAGCTACAGGACCTCCAGTTCTTCCCCTCTGCCTTGGAACATTTGTGAACCCTAGGCACAGAGCCCTGAACACTAGGCTGCATCCCACTGTAAACCCTGTTTACATAGAGTTACCATCCTCTTAGTGGGGACAAGGAGGAAGGGCTTGGGGAAGGGCTGTTTGCTACTTCCCTGCCTTTGTTCTTACTCACTTTAGCTTTGATGTAAAGAGATGTACTTTTTCAATACTGCCATGCACTTGACCATCAGACACCAAATAAGCTTGGATTGTGGGCTACAGGAACTCTCTCTCAGCAAGGCTGTAGGCGCACAAACCCAGGGGTCAGGCTGCTTTATTCAAGTCATAGCTCTACCCTTGTCTAGTTTTGTCACCTTGGGCAAATTATTCTGTGCCTCAGTTTCTCAAATGTAAACTGGAAATAACTTCTTTGTTATTGTGAAGAATAAATCTGTTAATATGTGTAAAGCACTTAGAACTTGGCACGTGATGAGTGTCTCAGAAATGTTAGCTTTAATTATTTGTTATTCTCTCTGCAAAATATATCTGACTCTGAAGGCTTGGGAAAATAGCAAAGACACACAGCCTTCTGACATATTTCTGCCAAAGACCCCAAGGTCCCACTTATGTTAGGTATACTGTTTGGGCTTCAGGAGACCCTGGCTGTGTAGCTGCATTGCAGGGAACGCTGACTTCCCAGGCTGGGATGGGGGAAATCCTCACCCTTCTGTACCCGCCCCTGATTCAGCCAATTCTACTTGTTAGGGACATTACTAGCAACATCCTGTATTAGTCAGAACTTCTTCAGTTACAGGTGACAGAATCCTAATGGAAATGGGCCTTGGATAGTGGGGAAAGAATCTGTTTAGGTGCATCAGGCACTGTTAGCTCCTCGTAATAAATCTACGTCACCCGATGTGTTCAGTGTCTCTGTCTCTTGCCTTCTCTCCACCTCTCAGCTCTGCCTTCCTCTGTCTTGGTTTCAATATCAGGCAGTCTCTGTCCATGTAGTGGAAGATCCATGCTTACATCTTCCTAGCTTAGGAACCTCAGGAGAAAGCAGCCTCTACTCCTCTGCAATTCTAGAATAGCTTTAATTTCTCCAGCTCTACCTCTGTTCTTTGGCCTTGTGACATCCTAGAGTGACATCACATGTGGCCTCAGAGGACTGAAACTGCACAGCCAGGAAGGAGAGGAAAGGATTGATATTTACCAACCATCTGTTCTGTGGCAGGCAATTTATATCTTCTCATGGTGAAGATTATCCCCTTTCGAGCAGGACGCTAAATCACATGGTCATCTCCACCTCTCTCTAAGCTGAGAGGGGAAGGGCCCCTTCTTGTGTCCATAGCCATCCCCTCTGCTGTGCCCTTGAGCCCATCCCTTTATCTTCCTAGAGACAATGCACCATCAAATGCCTCTCTCTTATATTCTCTCTCTCCCCCTCTCTACTCTATTTTCTCCTGAGCCTCCAAACAGGCTTAAGTCTCTTTTACTAAAAAAACAAATCTCCTCCCCTTCCTAGAGGAGAGTAGTCTACCATCTCTACCTCCTCCCCTTTCACTCACACCTCAGCTAAACGAAATCTGGTTTCTATTGTTGCCGTCCTCTGAAATTGCTCTCCCTAAAGTTACCAATTACTTCCCACAAGACAATTACAGCCCAGAGCCAGCTTGACCTGTCACATGTCAGCTAACCATGCTTTCCTTCCTGAAATTCTCATCTCACTTGGCTTCCATTATTTCGTTCATTCCTGGTTCTCTGTCTCACTTTTCTGGTTGCTCCTTTCCCTGTACCCGTTGGTTTGAAGTTTATGAGAGGAGAAAGCCGGTTCCCCTTTCATTCACATCTATGGTTGCAAGTGCCATATTTTTTTTCATTGGTGATTCCCATCTCTATGGCATGGGTATGTATGTCTCTGGGTGTCAGTTTCTGTGCCCCAGCACAGAGCCTGAACAGAGCAGCTGTCCATATATAGCGAGCAATGGATGACCTTCCTCAAAGGCAAGTGTCTAAGGAACAGCAAAGCAGTACCCAATTCTCAAACTATATTCCAAGCCATTCACAAAGGTAAACCACAAAAGTCAAGTTAGGCAGCTTCTCATGCAGGTCAAGAGGAGGGACAGTTATCCTGCCCTCGCTGGATCCTTGTGATGACAACTCAGGGCTCAGAATTCAACCATACAATGCCAGCAGTGTTCTCTCATTGTCATGCATAAAGCTCTCTCTCTTAGATTTGCATGTGAGACAGCCATGTCAGAGTGGAAGCATGTGGCCTGCTTCTTTTTTGATATGGCTGTGATCTCCAGGAAATCAGTGGCCATATTTGGGTAAACTATAAGGTTCTTCAGATGTGCAAGGAAGAGCCACGTTCCGATGACTTCCAGTAATGAGGGTATGGTAAGAACAAAGAGGAAATGAGGTCATCAGGGGAAGCCATCTCGGCATCCCCAGCTAGGTCCTAGGACAGGAACAGTGACCTGGTGAGGTGTTCTGGGCATGCTCCTGGCTCTTATGTCTCCGGTACCAGTTTCACACAGGCAGTTAGCCTCCATCACATCTAGGTTGTTCACTGCAGCATTTGGCTTGGGCCCAAGACCTGTGTCCAATCAGCTTCAGTAAGGTTGGCAGGGCTGACCCCATTGGATTTATATGACCTAGATCACAATGATTTCATGAAGTAAGATCAGTTCCGGTCCACTGGTTGTGCGATGAGGCCGAGGGGGAGTTGCAGGCACTCAGCTTCATGATTTTTTTTTTGTTCCCAGTTTCCTTGTTGTGTCTCAATTTCCTTCCTTCATTTCACAAATGAAGGGGTTGGCCCAGCTGATCTTCAAGGGTGATTCTAAATCTGGTTTTCCAAGAATGTATTACTATTACAGTTTGACTGCGCATCAGCTCTTAGCAAAATGACATGTATCCGGGCTTGAAAGTTTCAGGTTGTGCTATTTCTCAGCCAGGGATCAGTTATGGGAAACAGAAACCACTCTATTTTAAGTAGAAAAGGAATAATATAAGAAGTCAAATGTTTTAAAAAAATAGTTGGAAGGGCTGGAGGAGCGGGCTCTAGAATGAACTTCCAAGAATGACTCTTAGAACAAGACCCCAGAATAGTTGCTAATTTTGACACAATCATGAGTCAGGAGGCTACTAGTAGAATTCTTGCACTGAAGAACACATCAAGTGAAGAGACAACCCACAAAATAAGAAAAAGTATTTTCAAATCATATATCTGTTAAGGGACTTGTAACCAGAATATATAGTCTTATAACTCAACAATAAAAAAGACAAATAAACCAATTTAAAAATGAGCAAAGGATTTGAATAGATATTTCTTCAAAGAAGATGTACAAGGAGCCAAGAAGTACATGAAAAGATGCTAAACAACATTAGTTATTAGGGAAATGCAAATCAAAACCACAATGAGATACCACTTTGTGCCCACTAGGATGACTATAATGAAAAAGATAGACAATAACAAGTGTTGGCAAGGATGTGGAAAAAGTGGAACCTTTGTGTGTTGCTGCTGGGTTAAATAGTATAGTCTCTGTGGAAACAGGATGGTGGTTCTTCAAAATATTAAACAGAATTTCCATATGATCCAGCAATTTTACTTTTGGGTATTTACCCAAAAGAATTGAAAGCAGGGACTTCAACAGATATTTGTATACCAATATTCATAGCAGCATTACACACAATAGCCAAAAAATGGAAACAACCTAAATGTCCATCAATTAATGAACAGATAAATGAAATGTGGTATATCCATACAACATCCATACAATATACAATGGAATATTATTTAGCCATTAAATCAATGAAATATTGTTACATGCTATATAATATGTATGAAACTTGAAAATTTTATGTTAAGTGGAAGAAGTCAGACACAAAAGGGTACATATTGCATGATCCCACTCATATAAAATGTCCAGAATAGACAAATTCATAGAGACAAAAATCACATTAGTGGTTGCCAGGGTGAGGATGGAATTGGGGCTGATTGCCAACTGGTGTCTTTGAAGGTGACAGAAATGTTGTGGAATTAGATAATGGTGACAATTGCACAACTTTGTGGATGTTTAAAATCTACTGAGTTGTACAGTTTAAAATGTTGATTTTTATGTTATATGAGTTACGTCTCAATAAAAAATAGGACGGTTAAAAAATATACACTACAATCTAAGGATCTGCTGCTGCTATCACTGCTTTTCAACTGCATGAAGCTAGTGACTGGACATTGGAGTGCTGCTGAAGGGTAACCCACACAGTTGGAAGATGACCTTTCCTCTCAACTCATATAAATGGATGCAATTTATAGACACTAATTTGCATTCAGGATATTAACTGCAAGGGATTCTGGGAAATATAGTGTTTAATTTTGCAGTCTTGGCAGTATGAGGAAGAGATTAGAGGAGATGCTGGCAGCCAATTCACCACATCCACAGCCCCTTTTGGGGGATCTAAACCCCTACCCTAAAAGGAGAGATCTCTGTGTGATATTCATTCTAGTTCAGTCATAATTCTACCTCAACAACGTGTAACCTAAGGACTAAATTGTCAAGTTACCAACAATAACACACCTTATACTACTAGGGAAAATGTGGGAGGTGGGGAAGAAATGGGTCGATATCTATAAAATATATACACAATACAGCAAGGAAAAAATGAAGTGCTAACGTGGTCTTCATTCCTCTAGTTTTCATGAATTATTTATATTCATAAATTTCCTTCTCTACTTCTCATTCTAAGTTTCTTTATCTGGTGTGGTGACCCAAATCTTTATTCCTAAAGAAATTGAGCCCTTAGTGGTCTAGTCTTTCAGAACTTTTACTCCTAAAGATGATAGCACTAGAAGTAGCCTAGAGAGCCCTTTAGGTTCCA
>NW_011888817.1:9574872-9599555 GCF_000151845.1 Pteropus vampyrus
TTCGCTCCATAATCATAAGGCCCTGTGCTGTGATTCTGTTATGGAAGTTTGCCACAGTGTTCTGTACCCTCATTTGCCAAGGGACTTTGCACACCACTCGATCTGCTAGGTCATAAAACCCAAACTGCTTACATTTCAGCCTGTACCCACTGAACACCATCCTTTTTTTGGTCTCATCAAAACTGGTACCCTTATAGGTTATTCAGTAAACAGGTCAGTGCAGCATAACCAAATGTGGTATGTTACCTCTAAAATCAAAAGCAATCCATCAGATGCTTGAAATTTTTCTCAGTGATGGGGAGGATACAGTGCAACAGCTCATCTTTCGCTTTCGATTACCTGCCATACTCTAGACTACTGCTCTGGATTCCTAAAGACTTCACGG
The DNA here is from genome assembly GCF_000151845.1 of Pteropus vampyrus. Classification (NCBI taxonomy): domain Eukaryota; kingdom Metazoa; phylum Chordata; class Mammalia; order Chiroptera; family Pteropodidae; genus Pteropus; species Pteropus vampyrus. The sequence goes on from NW_011888817.1 coordinate 9,575,258, forward strand.
AGGTAGAAGTGACCTTAATTTCTACAGGGATTATTGCCTATCCTCTAGAACACATGTTACTTTACCAAGGCATTTACATACCTGCTACTTTTTGCTTATTATGACCAACACCATGATGCATCACATGTAATGTTCTGGGAAATATGAGATGATTAAAGTGCCTGAAGATTAGATTTCAACTGAGCTGAAGAGGAGAGATATAACCCAGATGTAGGAAAGCAAGATGTACTGTAAACCCTGACAGGTAAAACTGATCTGCTTTTCATGTTTTCTGCTCCTTGAGCTAGAGAAAAAGGCATATTCCAGGTCAATAGTTGCAGGTGCCAGGGTCAGATATTGACTTGCTCCATAAAGAGATTATATTTGAAACAACAGCTACAACCCAAATCCTGTACAGGGCAAATAACTTCAATATGAATAAGAGACCACCACTCCTGAATTTCTGTCTTTGATGATGGCGGTAATATCTACCGTTTGTTCTCTCAGGGGTGCATCATTGCTTTTGGCTAATAATTTTGGTGGGAAAGAAAAGCTCCGGAGAGTTTCTTCTGCTGTTACCATGATAGTTTTAACGCTATGGGTTAATATGAAGATCCTGCCAGTCGCCAAGTATATCTATTTCAACTGTGACTACAAGAACTGAGAAATAACCATAGGCTGGATATGTGAGATAGACCTAGGCCAAAATTCTTTTTAAATTACTTGACCCCCACACATTAGTTTACTCAGTATGCTGCAACAAAGCACCACAAATTAGGTGGCTTAAACACTAATTTATTGTCTCACAGTTCTGGTGGTTAGAAGTCTGAGGTCAAGGTGTCTGCAGGGTTGGTTCCTTTTGAGGGCTATACGGGAAAATTTGTTCCATGCCTCTTTCCTAGCTTCTGGTTTGTGGTTTTCTGGCAATCTTTGGCATTCTTTGGCTTCTACTATATCATCCCAATTTCTGTCTTCATCTTCACATGGCATTCTCCCTGTGTCTGTCTTTGTATCTTAAATTTATTTTTCATATGGCACCAATATTAGTTTGGGGGCCCACCCTGCGCCAATATGACCTCATCCTAATTACATCTGCAACAACCCTATTTCCAAATAAGATCACATTATGAGGTATTGGGATTTAGGACTCCAACATATAAATTTTGGGGAACATGATTCAACCTATAACACTCCATAAGCCTCTAGTCTAACTAGTGGAACACGAAGACCTATAGGTCCAGTTTCCAAATATTCTCTGAAGGCCCAGGTAATTTCCCTTTTTCCAAGCACAGGAACATAGGTTAATGGCTTAAGATTTTTTTTGGGAAAACTAGAACTTTTACAGTTCAGTTATGATGATATGCTGGGTGCTTCCTCCATGGTACCTAGCATCCCTTTATTCAAGGGCCTTGAGTTTTAGAATTAAGTATGTGTCCATAACTCCCTATTTTGGTGACTCAAAACTGGCTTTTCTCTGCCAGACCTGGAGTTTTGCTTTGTGTTATGAAGACCAACTACAAACAGGTTATATTTCCTCACTCCAGCTCTTTTGCCTTGGTACCTGCCCCTTGGCCCCTGTCACTCCAGGATCCCATCATCTCTACTGATATGAGGAATTCCATTTCAACAACAGCATCTCTTAGCATCATGCTCAGCCTATGAAGGATATTTAGTACAATACTTTTCAAGGTAAGGTGTTCCCCTTATCCATGTACTTTCCAATTCCTTGGTGAAAGGAATATCCTCTGAGCAATTTTGGAGGACAAAATTAGGAGATGAGTAGGTCACACATAGGATAAATCTGCATGAACATTTGTCTTCATGTTTTCGGCTGTCTTCCAATGCTATACTAAGGAATTTTTGGCAGTTCAATTTCTTTTTGAGTGTAGACCACTGTTAAGTTCAGGTTTCATCCAACCAGCCAGCTAAGAGCCACTCTTAGCTGCTAAAGCCAGAATTTCTAGAATGCCCATATTAATAAATTCAACCCAAATGAAAATAAAATTATGTTCTCTTCTTCCTGGTCTAACACTTTTAGAATCTAGCTCGCACACATTCCTCAGGTTTCTATTGATTCAAACCAGCAAAATATTACAATTCTTCTGTAAGTCTCTCAAATCAGACTGTTTACCTTCCAGATGCATACTGGGATCTGCCCGTAGTTACAGATATGGTGGCAATAAGGGGTAGTGGGTGGTACATAAAAAGTACTGGCTTTCCTTTTCAAGGCAATTATTCCAGGGCCTCCAAGAAAGACTGAGAGGAAAAAGCTGAGTGGAGTCTGTGGGTTCAGAATACCAAGACATATCTAAATCCGTTCAAATGTTCCATTTCTTATTTCAGAGTCCATCTCTTTCCTAAACAATGCCCTAATTTTCACATGAGATTCTTGGTAATGCTATGAATTTAACTTACGTTGCAATTCAATAACCCAGAATCCATTTGATTTTCACGTACATCATCCTTGTGGCTAAAAGAGACAAAATTCTTTTGGGGCTCTCCTGTACTCGTCTGAGCTAAAACCTTAAAACTAGTGAGACTTTCATTTTCTTTAACCTCTCTAGCATAGCCACTGCCATTTAAGTCCTCATTTCTTACATGATAATCTATCATGACAGCTACTCTTGGTCCTTCAAAAGGCATTTCATCTCAGGTGACTGCAGGTATAAATAATCTTTGCCTACTAGTTTACCATTTTCCGGGGACAACTAGATTCTCTTTTCCTTCAAACCCAACTCAGTCATAACTAACCAAAGTCCCATTTTTGAGGGTGTGTTGCCTGTGATCACTTTTGGAACCAAATACTTTTATCAGTCAGGGTTCAGTAGTTGCAGGAAACAAAATGCTTCTACCTATTTTAAGTAGAACAAAATTTAATACAGGTAAATTAGGTGCTTACAAGAGTTGGGAAGCCTGGACAAGTGATTTCTAGGCTGAGCTTCTAGGAAAAGCCCCCCAGATTGTTCTATCATGGGAGCTGCGACCTCTGCCACCACCAGGAAGATGAGGAATCAGGAGGCCACCTCAGGCTGACTACAAGCACACACATCACTGTTACTTATGGGTCAGGAAACCCTCATACATTCACAAACTCCTGGTGGGTATTGGAATATCACTGAAGAGAAACCCGAGGTCTCTACATCCTTGCAGGAGCAACAAAGTAGCTAAAGATGCCCCCTTAATCACTTTTCCCTTCCATATCCTATTTGTGTATCTAATTGGCGAAACAAATTATATTCAGAACCTTGGTTTCTAGGAAGTTTAAGGTATGCACTGTAGTTTTTAGCTTTCCAGCCTGTGGAGTACAAGGAAGTATATTAGAAAGAGGTCAGAGTAAGTACCTATTTACCATATCCTACAGTTTCTTTCCATGGACCCAAGTAGGACTTGTGACCAGACGCTCCTTCTCCCAATTTCAGCCCCTCTGAAAGTTGACCGCAAGCCCTCCATCTGTCCGGCTTTGAAAAGTACCTCTTTCCAGCCTTAGAGGAACCTAACATTTGCTTGTCTTCAGAGTTGTTTTGCTAAGTGACACAACCTTGTTCCCAGCCATCTCTTTAACCTAATCTTCTACTCTCTTCCTTGGTCCACTTTGTTCCAGTCACATAGGCCTATATGGGTGGGTGGGTATGTATGTGTGTGTGTGTGTGTGTGTGTGTGTGTGAACAGACTAAGGATGCTCCATCAAAGAGCCTTTTTACTTTATTCTTCATGCCTGGTATTCACATAGTTCTCATTCCATTCGGGACTCTAATAAAATGTTACCTTTATCAAAAAGGCCTATACTACCCACCTGAAGGAGCAACATCTGACTCTCTCTCTTCACTTTTTCTGCTTCGTTTTCTTTAGTGCACTTACCCTCATCCAGATCATTTTTCCCCACTAAGGTGTTAGTTCCGTGGGGACAGAAATTTCATGTTTTTTCTTAATGCATCCTATACCTGAAACATAGTATGTATTTCAGAACGAATGACAGCTCTACCGAGAGGAAATTAAACATTCCCCATATTCTAAGCAGACCAACTTTTCCGATGCATTACTCATGTTCTCCTCCAGGTGGTGGTGATGGACAGGACTTTTCATCTGCTAATGTCTAGGAGATATAACAGTAGTGTAGTTTTTCATAGCCTCTGGTCTAGAGTTCTGGGCTTTCTCAGTTGACACCCATAATTTCCCTTATTTCTTCCTGTTCCTGAAGGAGGAAAAAACATGGGCCTTTAACCAGAAGTATTTTCAGTATACCATCTCACTTAATCTTTACAATCCCATAATTAGATTATCCCCATTTCTGCTAAGTGAAAACAGACTCAGAGTAATTTCCCCAAGTTTCACAGCAGTAAGAAGTGGAGCATAGAAAAGAATACAGGTTTGGCTGCAAACTTCTGGCCTTCCAACAGACTTCTTCGATTTTATCCAAGTTAACTGCTCTCTTGATAAGGCTTCAAGAGGACTGTGAGTATTGAGTTAATTGCATTTCAGAGATTTCCAGATTGCCCTTTTTCCCAACAGGTTCCCCTTTTCACATTTGGACACCTCTAGGGTGCCCTCTTCCAAAGACCCAAAGTCTACTAACAGCATTTCCTGTCCCAGGTGCAGGGAAATGTGCTAAGTCTGGCTGCAGTGCTCAAGAGATCAGAACCTTCCAAGTTGGCTGTTGTCCAGACTCATCATCCTCATTGTAGTAAAGCACAGGCCAGGAAGACAAAGAGCAGGTGCACCTGTGAAAGGAAACAGAAAGCCATCTGGTCCTCAGGGAAAGGATGTTTTCAATTCTTCCTCTGGACCCAGGGCTAAGGTGATAGAGAAGTTTGGCACTGGAAGCTCCTTAAATACTATCTGAAAGTTGGGGGAAATTAGGGGCAGGAGAGAGTAACTAACTCACACAGTCACAAAGTAAGTTACTGCCAGATTTGGAATCCTACACCATGTCTCATGCACCTTAATTTTTCTGCTGTATTATATATGAGCGTTCCTTTCTTAGACCATTATTCTAGACAGAGCCCAAATCCCAAGTAGTACTAACACAGCTCGATTCTGACAAATTTAAAAGATCAGATAAAATTATGTTGAGATTTCGATGGCACTTCCCCTCTCTCCTTTCATTACAAATTTTAGTCCCTCTTATTTAAACTAGATTGGCAAAACTGAGAAAGCTTTTTGGAACAGAAAACGTGTACCTGAGAGCCTAATAGATTATTTCTTGGTGATTATGCAGAATCATTATATTTCTTCCTTCGGTAAGAATGCTCTGTTCCCCAACTTTTAACCCTGCAACATTCACTGGGATCTAAGGAGCCGCTGGAACTGCCACCCTACCCTCCTCTGGAAACACATTTCTAATAATGACTACAATATAGAAAAGGGAAAATAAAGCTTTAACAGGGAAACTGCACAGCTGCCTCTAGAGGGCAAATGAGGTTCATTTTAATCTACAGCTTCTCTATTTGGCTGACTCAGCTAATTCTTCAGTCTGACTACACAGTCCAAAACAAGCCTGGCTTTGCTTCCTATGATGCTAGGAGTCCTTGGTTTATAGTTGACTCCACTGCAGTCTGATTAGAATACAATCCTTCCCTGGGGTTAGGAACATTCACATCTAGAGACTGTTAAAGATGTAATTGTCTATTTCAAACACTTGGCTCTGTAGGACTACCCACGCCAAGGAAAATGAGATGAGTTGAACAACAGAAATCTTTATTAAAATGTGTCCTTCAGTAATGTTAGCATACATACAATATACACACATACATCTGTACACTCTTTGACACACCTCATGGATTGCCACCATCAGTTTAACCAATAAATTAAAACTAAAAAAAGGAGAGAGGTAGAGGGGGGAGAAGGAATGGGTGAGACTAAGGGAAAAATTTCCATGTTTTATCTGTAAGAAACTGCAAATTTCTCCGAATTTCCCTGGGGAAAACCTGGGACCAGAGAATCTTTGAAATAAAATACATAAATCTCCGCTTCCCACCCTCCCCCAACCAAAAAAAAAAAAAAAAAAGATTCCAAAAGATGCAGTTACAAGTGTGCTTCTCAGAACGGGAGCATTCATTCCACTTCATACTCTGGCTTCTGCACCTTCTGGCTTCAAGACAGTCTTCCCCGCAGCCGGGGCAGAGAGGTTAATATGGGCACTTGGGCTCGGTGCACCTTGGGCTCTGGGAGTTGAGGGGCAGGCTGCAGTATGGGAGCGAGGGGAGCCGCACTCATCTGAAGTGATGTCTGGCACATCGTCTGACTGCGTATCAGAGCTCTCCAGGTCACTGCGGATGCTCTCAGGCTGGGCCAAGCTGATGTCCCAATGTTTGCTGGCCAGACAGTCTTTCTGTTCACAGCTTTGGTGTGTGCAGGGGGGATCCTCTTCATTGCTGCCATCGCTGCCATCGCCGCCACCACTGCCACCACCACTATCTTCTTCTTCATTCTCCACCATCTGAGCATGAACATGGAGCGAGTCCTCCGTGCTGCTTCCACTCACCAGCTGATAGTGGCTTGGTTTAGCTTCAATGTCCACTTGGATTTCCATATTGTTGCATTCTCTGTGGAGACAAAATCCACTTTGCTGAATCATACATGAGTCATGCTCTACCTGTTGGTAAAAGCAGTTTGTGGGTTCAGGATTAGGAAGTCCAAAAACATAGGTAAATAGTAGACTAGAGCTCATTTCCGACGAAAATAAAAATTTAACCTAACACTCAAATAAGATGGAGAACAATTTGATCTGTTGATTTAAAACACACACACAAACCTCTGCCATTTCTTTAAACAACTAAAACACAGCTTCCAAAATTTAACTTAAGTGTCAGAGCCTTACATTATCTTACCCAAATATGAAACTGAAAGAAGATTCATAGCTTTTTACTACTGTGCCACAATCAGAAGAAACCAGAAACTCTCCAGAAGAGAGTGCTGCAATCGTACCAGACAAGATACACTAACTTCTCAAAAATAAAGAGAAATAGGCTATCGGAGCCACATTAAGCAAAAGGTAACATGAGAGCAGAAACCATACACCCATGGACATTAATGAATACCAATCTAGCTTTAAGTTCCATGTGAATAATTACACTGATTAATAGCCAAGAAAAGACCCCCAAAAAAAAGGATAAAAGGAAGAAAAAAACCTCTAAAAATCAAGTACTAACAAGAATCAATCAAGAGCTGCCAAGAACTTGCTCAATGAATTCACAGGATACACACACTATATATCCTGACAGATGGTACACAGAGCCCTAACATAAAGCATTGAACTTCTGAAGGCCTAGTACCCAACCAAAAATGAAACCTCTCCTGGGCATCTGACTCTTCACATACCTGTCCTGTGGGTTGTAGGAACTGATTATGGAACCGGCCATAGCACGAGTGCTTGCGTTGTCACTAATTGCACCAAGACTGGCTGTGTCTTTGGGGAAAATTTCCTTTTGGACATCGGCTTGGACTTCTAACCTGTGTAAAGAGGGGACGTTCAAGTTAATAGGAGGCCTAGATATTCCAAGACAGTCTGCTTCCTGGCACACATCTCTTCCATTATTCTCTTGCAAACTGAGTTGATTTGATCTTCTCCAATTGTCAAATAGCTCAAATAGATGCCCACACATTTTCTCTCTTAAATATCTATTGAAATCGTCCCCTCCTTTCTATCCCCATTGCTACTGCTTAACGTCAGGCCCTCAGCATCTCCTGCCTGGATAATTGCAATTGGGCTCTCTCTCCAGTAGCCTTACATCCAAGTCACACAAGTTCCAGATCAGTGCCAATGTGGACGAAGATCTGATCACTTTAACAGTCCTCTCTTGGCTCCCTATTGCCAACAGGCATTTAAAGTATTCCTGATCTCCTCCAAGATCGCTCTCTATTTCCTCTCTCACCGCAGGTCCTAAGTCATAATCACTTTGCATTTTCTTTCCTTACACACTTATACACATTTTATATTGCCATGACTTTGCAAGAAAGTATCATCTCCCCTCACTCTCCCAGCAAAGCAGTCACTTTCTGCTAAGTGCTCTCACAGCACCTACTTATTATATTGATTAACACATCTTTCACTCATGTGTGAGCTCCAAAAAAAGGAAAGACCATACCCCATTCACTTTACCCTCAGTGTCTTTGCACAGACTAGGAACTCAAACATTTAGCAATCAAATTACCCCCAGGTTATGAGATTGAAGGTCAACAGCCTATAAGAGCAGTAAATTTCCAATGGTGTCTGAGAGCTAAGAACACATAACTATTTCCTTTCTTGGCTCTAATACCATTTTGTTGTACACAGAAGTATTTCCCCATAATGGGTTTCACAGTCAAACCCATCTGACTCATTCACTTCCTATAAAAGGCTTTCACAGAACTGGAACAGCTGGACTGGCTAAGCTGCAGTTTCACCAAGTCAGTCTCCAATTATGTCTGTCTGCTTATTTATAGGGGTGTTGGTTTTAAGAAAGCATAGCAGTGAATTCTCTGGCATGTGGGGGCGGGATCCCCTAAGAAGAAAAAACCAGAGTCATGAGACACAGACAGGTCAGCAGGAGCCTACAGCTGCACATTCAAGCAACCTCATGCTGCCCCCTGAGCCTCTGCTGTGCTGCTCTAGTCTCAGATGCCCTTCAAGAATGTGCCACAGCCCAGGAAAATGAGGCAGTGCAATAGAAAGTGCATCAAGTCGGAGACCTGGCTTCTGCTTTCAGCTCTGTCATAGAATCACTCTTAGAATTGGAAGAGGACTTTCACAAAGGCCAGCTACTTGGGTGATTCCCAGATGCTAGTTTGTGCAATGATTATGCTAGAATCACCTGGTGAGCCTGTATTTTCAAAATACAGACCCCCTAGGTCCCACTCCAGGAGATTCTAATTTATTAATACAGGGATAAGGTCCTAAAATCTATTTTTAAGAGGCTCCCAGGAGACTGACAGGCACTCAGGTGTGAGATCCAGTGCATATGCCATCTGTTGCTTGAGTCCTTCGAATAGCAAAATGGCCATCTGGTTTCACTTTCAAGCACTTCCAGGGATAGGTGGCTGAGTATTTACTAAACTAATCCATTTTTGGACTTTTATATAGATTTTCTCTATATTCTCTATAATGAAGCAAAATTAGGTTCCCTCTAGTCTTAATCTACCTCTCATCATGAGTCAGAAGTTTAATCTTTTCTTCCAGTTTAAGGCCTTTCAGATATCTGAAATCAACCATCTCCCCTAACTCCCCTCTACCTTGTTTTGCCCCATGTTTACCCCTCCCCAGGCCTCTGGTCTCCAGTGCATTCAACTAAGTCCTTCTCATGTAACATTTGTTATGTTCCTCTGAATGTTCTGGTTTGTCTAACTGGTGAAATGACCAAGAAAGTCATAACTTTTTCAGTCATAAAGCTTTACATATTCTCAACACAAATTCAAAAAGTTGATTTTCCTCCTAGCAAATGGAATAGGAAGGTAATAAAGATCACAGCACCAATAAGCCAGCAAGATACAGCATAAATGCTCTTCAACTCAAGGCCAGTGACAAGCCTAACGGAGAGCAGTCTTGGAAATTCTACAAAAATGCCTGCTTTCCCTTCCTGATGCAGGCAGCCTAATATAGTAGAGGGAAGATCTGAAGTCAAGATTATTCTTTATATGGAACAGTGGAAAGAACATGAACTTTGTGTTAAGTCACTTAACCTTTCTGAGCCTATTTTCTAATTGTAAAGAAAAAAAAATACCACTGATGATTAAATCAAAATGAGGTGACATGTGGAACACGCCTGGCACAGACAAATAGCTCATACAGGTATGTTACTTGTTATAATTCCAACTGGTTCTGTCAGAAATGATCTATTTGCTTACCTGCTATATTTTCCCTTGCCACTGGAAAGAATGCCACCACTTAGTGTGCCCCCTGACAGGGCTGCAAAGCTGGCTGTTTCACTGTATGGGCCCTGCATAACACTGAGTCCATCTGTAGGGCTTCCACTGGTGCTCAAGACACTAGTCAGGCCTTCAATGCTGCTTTCTCCAATGCTGGGATTCTTGAGGGCTCGCCAGGCATCTGCCACTGGGGATGGAACCAAACACCTTAATTCAAGATAGCTAAGCATCAAAATAGTCTGCAGTGACTCTTCAGAATGGAGAATGTTCAGGTAGAAAAATACTCATTTATTCATTATTCGGTTAATGAACAGCTACTATATATAGCCACCATACATCAGAGGTTTTACCATATGTTCATACTTAATCTTCCTAATAACTAATAGCCCCCATTTTAGATGAAGAAACACAAGCTTAGAATTAAATGACTTGCCCAAGTCATGGCGAGGCACACAAAACTACAATTCTGATTCCAAGTCCACTATTCTTTCCAATATACCAATATACCATAGATGCCATCTAATCAAACATGAAGATTTCAAAATATGTTTAGGTCATGTTCTGATAATAGCAGGAAGCTTGAAAAACCTCAGGCGATCTCTATGACTCAGATGAGTTAATATGATAAAGTAGAAACAACACCACAGTAGAAGTCAGAAGATTTGCTCTAGTCCCAGCTCTGTAGAAGCTCTTAAACCCATTAAACAGATGTTGAGACAAAAGCTTAAATAAGTTCCCATTAAATGGGGAATAATAATAGCTCCCGCTCTCCTCCTTCAGAGAGCTGCTGTAAAAACCAAGTGAGATAATAACTGTGTAAAGTCCTCTGAAAATTATAAAGTACTGTGCAGATTTAAGACTTTATTATAATCACTACTATTACCAGTGTACTTGGAGTTACTTGGAATCCTACTAGTTTGTACCTGCCACACAGAGGCAAGTACCAGAGGAATTAACCTAATAACAAAGAAATGAAAAGCTAAAAATACTTTACCCCGTATAAAGCTCATTATCCAAAGTAATCCAATGGCAATCTCTCTGTAAAATGTGCTAAATTTTACTGATTTTTATCTTGTGTCCCACAAATTCAAAAGGAAATTAAAATCCTCCTTTTACCTGTGATTGGGCCATCATCTTCATCAAACTCAATTTTCACTCCCTTTCCGTTGGCTGTGCTAACTCCACAGCCGCCTCCACGACAGAGAGAAATGGGCACAACCCCGTAGACATAAGCCAGCATAATGGGGACGCCAATACCTGGGGGAAGAGAAGGAAACATGTCAGCAGACCATCAGTTTGCAACTGCCCTGAATTCTCCTTCCCAGCCTGAGCACAAACTACGCTATAAAGGGCCAAGGAAAGGGAGAAAATGGCTCTTCCAAAGAGTCAAGGCCAGTCTAACGGAATGACAACTGGATTTAGAATCAGAAAGGCCTGGATTAGAATCTTGGCTCTGATTTATTAGCCATATGACCATGGACCTATCTTCCCAGGGTTGTCAATGATCAAAAGAGAATGTACGTACAGTGCTCACTCAGCACAGTAAGTATACGTTACTTTCATTTTCCCCTTTTATTCACTGCTGAAGTGCTAATCCAAGAATGAATCAATAACCAAATATTAAATAAGTGACTCCTGGGATTAGGATCCCCCTCCAGGGTATTAATTCCAAAATCTTACTGCTGTGTGAAATAGAATAGTTTAGTTGTTAAGAGCAAAGGCTCTGAAGTCAGACTGTCCTGATTCATGTCCCACCCAAGTGACCCTGGGCAAATTACTGCACCTTCCTGTTATAATTGTGCTGCTGTAAGGATTAAATGAAATAATGCAAAACACTCAAGACTGTTCCTGGCACGTGGAGAGCCTCAATAAATGTTATGTTATTATTATTATTTTAAAACAAACCCTCATGCCTCCCAAAATAGTGTGTGACATTAAAAACAAATCAAAATAAAAGTAATTGTATTTTGTGGTTCCACAGCAAATGGAGAAAAGAGAGGATGAAAGGTGAAACACTAGGCCTTAAAGTAATATTCTTTAATTCAACCTTCTCTGAAAGATCCCTGACTCTGATCATTTAGTCTGGCTGATAACCATAATAACAGTGCCTAAGAGAGTTAACTCTCAAGGTGAGTTTGGTATAAATATAGGGGTCTCCAGGGTGAAACATCTGGCCAGATGGCTAAACTGCTATAGTCAGAAAGTTGATGCAGGGCTGATTTGACGGAGGGAGCAGGAAAGGGAGGGCAGAATGAAGTCATGGTCCTGGCTAGCTTCTTACCAACACTAACTGCAGCAATAACTGGGGATGCAATGACTGACAAAGTCACTCCTCCTGTGATAGCCAAATTCCTCTTATGTTTGGAGGTTTTTCTTCCCTCATACCTGCTATGAATCTAAGAATAAGAAAGAAAATCCAGGTCAGCAGGTTAGGACATCAATCTTTTAGCCAGGGAGTAAAAGGACAAGTGAATATTCCCATATAAATTATCTATATTAAAACATATCCCCCGCCCCAAAGAAGCATCTTTCTCAAATTTTAACCTTCTTAACCTAAATCAGACCAGGATGATATAAACTAATACAGAAAATGTTAAGCCACGAAGAGACAAGATAACTCAGGAGGGTGAAGTAAGCATTTCACCTTTAAGTCACTGAGAGAAACCAAGCCCAAGATGTTAATAGGAACTTTCAGATCTCTTGGGGGTTTATGAAAATCCATTTAAGAAATTAAGGTTATTTTTATCCAAGAACCAGCTGGTTTTCAGGCAACTCTGAACATAAGCTCCTCCCCATTTCCTTCTAACCGTAACCAATAAATCTGAAAATGGAACATGCATAGAACTCAATATCTTACCTTCCTGCCAACATAAACAGGAATGCCAATGACCATAGCAGGAATGGCAATGCCAGCAATGAGGGAAATCCCAACTGGAGCACCAATCAATGTGCCCAGCTGCCAAAGAATTTTCTTCTTACGGCTCCATGGCTTCTTGCCCCAGAATGTGCAGCCAGAGGGGCTGCAGAGGAAACATGCTGAAGTTAATGTTAGTGTTACAAACACAGCTGTTGTTATCACAGGGCTCAACAAGGGCAAGAGCCTCTTTTCAATAGGAGTGATTAACAGTTACAAGAAGTTACAGGAAATGAATATACTACAGGAGGGGAGCAAAGGACACGGCCAGACTATTAGAGCTCTGGGCTCTTTTCTTTTTTGGTAAAGGCAGGCTCCTAGACTTGAAAACTCTTCCTCCTTTTCTACTGAACTCTGTCCTCCCTAACCTACCAACACTGATCCAGTTTTCTTGACTGATACTACTTGAAACCCTGCATAGCCTACACACTTGATATCTCATCCAAATGCACTGTGCCTTGTAGCTAATGAACAATGATTTGCAAAGTTTTCTTGGTATATGTCCTACCATATCTGATAGATACTGTAAACCATGTTCCTGGGAAAGGATATAAAAAGATTTCCTCGTAGCCTTTATGTAAGTTTCATACTCTGGGTTTGGCTACTTTTATATTCAGCCCTTCTGAGTCCAATTATTTTTGCTCATTCCCCTTGTCCTGTCTTCTCTACCAGATGGGATAAGCAATTTTGAAAGTAGAGATCATGTCTTATACATCCCGTGTCCCCAATAATTGGCAGACTGTAAATACTCAAATGTTTGCTAAATTGGAAATTAAAGTGTTTCATCCATGTAATGTTAAATTTGTAAATATTAACTCCTTCAGGACAATATTTTAATAGTCACTCAATGAATTTTTGGAAACTCACTACATGGAAGGAACTGTAAAAAGGTAACTATGGCCTTAAGAAACTTACATAGTTCAGCAAAATTAGACATGTACATGAAGTAAAAACAGTGATGAAACTTATGAAACTTAAGAAACTTATATAGTTCAGCAAAATTAAGAAACTTATATAGTTCAGCAAAATTAGACATGTACATGAAGTAAAAACAGTGATGACATTTATAAAAAATATGTAAGGAATGTCAATAAAGAAGTATAGGCAAAAAGGCTGGAGAAGGAATCACAGATGTAACAGCACTTAAGTGGCCCTTGAAGGGTGGATAAGTACTGAACAGGCTGAGATAAAAGAGGGTTGTTGGGATGGTGAGGTGATTAGAAAGCATTCCAAGCAAAGGAAAGAACATGAACAAATAAAGAGGGGTAAGACAGCACAGAAGAGACACAGGGAACAGCAAGTGCAAATTATGTATCTGGAATAGGGCATTTATGAAAGCAAAATGGAAAAAGCTAGAAAAGCAGATTCGGGCCAGACTGTGGAAAGCCTTAAAAGCCATGCTAGGAAAATTGAACTCTATCTGGTCGTTAGTTGAAACAGTTCCTGGAAGTTGCTGAGCTGAAGAAAAACATGATCAGAGGGGTGCTTCAGAACTTTTTTATAGTTTCCTAATGCTGTAATGACTGGACAGCTAAAGGATGTCTCTTTAGCATCCTTTCCCTTAATTCAGTAAGAGGACAAGACTGTAAAAGCAATGAACACATTTCCATCTCACCTGAGGTAATGCAAGTCAGAGATCTCTTTCATACAAAGCCAACAGAATTCACAGCCACACACTGCACAGGTCATATGATTACAGCTTCCATCATTCATCTTGATAATGTAAGCACTGCATCGTGGGCATGGCTTGATGTCATCTGCTAATGAGGGAAGGAAGAATGGGTAGAAAAATACCCCCAGTTATAACTATTGACTTTATTATTCCTAGGAGTATACATATAAAAATGAGGAGGAAGTCAAGAGCTCTTGACTGAAAATTCCAAATTGTACAACCCACTTCACACTGGAAGGCTGGCTATGTCTAGACCTCAAGAAATTTCATAAAATGGATCCTGTCTTGTATTGAGCGGCCTATTCCCCTAACTGGCATCTTATACAGCATTTCTGCCACATTTTGAGCAAGGAGACGTCCCTAAAGAGAAAGATGGTTCTAAGAAAAATGGAATTTCACCAGCCAATAGGCTGACAGAATTAAAAGCAGAGTCCAGCAGGAAGAATAGTCTGTAGACTGGAATTGGCTTTAAGTTTTGAAAAACTTTGGTTCAAGAAATTCATTTCTCAGGCTCAGTGAGTATCATTATGATTTGCTGTTAACACTCTCCTACAGTCCCTTCTCATGACACTTTCAAATTTAAAACCTAAAAATAATTGGGTATGCTACGTAGCATACACCTGGTAATTTTCACAGCAAGCTAGGAACTATCCTATTAAAATGACAATTTTAGATTATGCCGTGCCAGGAAAAAGTGAATGGTAAAATCTTTCCTACTAGCCTCTCCCAAATGACATCAGTGAAATAAGTACATTTATAAAAGGCAATAAACCCACTGACATTTTAAAATAGGTTCACTCTGATTTGTAAAGGTTGGAGCTGAATGCATGATATTCCTCTTTTTAAGGTTAATCATTAATTTATACTAATATTTCCTTTCCTTAAATGTGTATCCTACTTCCAAAAGTGGTGATGCACTTAAAGCTAGTAGGAAAACAATACAGGTATAACACTAATTAAATGTCTTTCTTATAATGCAAGATTTGAAAAGCTCCTTGCAAAAGGACCTAATTGCTCTCCAATACGAGACATATTACTAAGAAGGCAGAAACTAGAGAATTCAATTTTGTTGTCTTCTGATCTTACCTGGGTTGGACAACCTATAATGGTTAGAGGGGGAAGGTACAAATCAAATACAATATTGAAAGTACTGCCAAATATTTTCTGCTCTCTGATCTCAGGAAATACTTGGTTATACAGTAATGTAATCTCTCCCAGATTTGGGCTTACATTGTGTAGTACAAAATAAAGAGACAAATGAGACAATTTATACCTGGTCCAGATTCTTGCCCATAACTGAGACCTGAAGTGTGCTTGGTCCGTACTCGCAAAGTCTGTGCTCTCTGCTGACGGGCCATATCGCATGTCTGATTTGGATGCCATATTTGCTTACAGTGGTAGCAGAACTCAGTCTGGCAACCTTCCCTCTCACAGGTCAGCTTTGGGCAGCTGGCACAGCCATAGGCAATAACAGCATAACTGGGTAAGGAAATAGAAGAGATATCAGTAAGGTAAGAATGATCTAACTAAGACAGACATTCATTAGTTCCAGTGGGGTAACATTGTTTGGCATCTCTCACCACTACATATGATGTGGAGAAAGGAACACCTATATAACACATATGCACAAGTGTGCCTAACAAACGAAAATATATTCTGCATGAGAAAGTAAATTTCTTGAGATTCTAAAAACACAAATCATCTATTTCCTAAAAAAATAGAGGGAAATATCATATTTAGCCTGAATTTCTAGCACGTATTCAGCTTAAGCTGCTTTAGGAGAAGTTTGCCACAGCAAGTTTCATAAATAACAAGATACGAAATGATTTCTTTTTGATGATTTGCTATATTTAGAGAGATTAGAATTTGTTTATATTTAGGGACTGAACATTTGTAAAATAAAGAGCTATAGCAAAAACTAAAGCAAGTATACTTTTTCATTTTTAAGTTCCACAGTGAAGCTGGTTTGACCACCACCCGAGAGACAAGAGCCATAGATGGATTCATGATCAATTTCTCCTATTGAAAGCTCATATTTTCTTTCTATAGTTTTTCCTTCCTTCCTTGCTTCCTTCCTTCTTCCCTCCATCCCTCCCTCCCGCCTCTTCCTTCCTTTCTTCCTTCTTCAAGCCAAATATCTTTTCTTGACAAGCTCCAGAATCCAAGAACACCACTCATCTACCTTACTGATACAGAATTAATATAAAGCCACATCTCCTCCCCTCTCTTCTGACCCATAGTCTCAGTGAGGATGGGCAATTCAGAACCTATCGGCATCAGCATTAATTGTTTCTTATAATTCATGTTTATTTACCAAGAATTACTCTCCCACAAACATTCCAATATATTTACAACTAATAGCCTTTCAAATTCTAAATATGTTGACTAAGTGCTCACTTAGTCAAGTGGACACTTATTTAAAATTAAAAAAAATAAGTAATTTAAAAAAACAAATGAAGAGAAGATAGTAGTTATAAAATTTCACACAATTTTCAGACAGGTCAATGACTGCAGGCTTAGGTGTTAGTTACCATTTGGGGTTTGTCATCCCCCATTCTACCTCTCCTCTAATAGTCAAAGACCTCAAACACTTATACAAAAGGCTAATAATGTTTTCTTGGATTTACCCTATGGTTTTTTTATTTGAATGCACAATGTTCATTAGAGCAACTCGAATTCTCAGATTTATCATAGAGTCTGTGAGTTGATTTGAAAATGACACTGAAAATATCGATGACAAGGTATCATCTATATTATATAACATACACTACATTAAAATTTTCCTCAGAAAAAGCAAAATAAGAATAGGTCAACATATAAATGTAAATGATTCATATCCTGTAGGAATTCTGAGCAAATCTAGCTGCAAAATAACTACTAAAGATAAACAACATTTCTTCTCAAGAAAGTGACTTGCTTGCAATTATGTTAAATGGGAAAGGTAATGGATGATCTCAGAAAAGTTAGTAAGTCAACTTCTGATGATACATATTAGATGAACTGCCAGTCAAGAAGCCTTGAACATTTCATAATCCATTCCTATTTTAGATGGTGGGAGTAAATATTTATTAACAGATTCCTTCTTCACCCCCCCCCTCCCCCCCGCTTTTTAAATAAGAACATCTGATAGGTTTGACAATATCAATTTTGGGTGTGGAATTTGGTTCCAAAGAAGTAAAATAACCCTAAATACTCATGAACCCACAGCAACCTATTAACCATGACACAGAATTACTCAGGGCACGAGATTTGGCATTCCTGTTTTTGCGTGCCTGGTCTGGGCTCCTTGTCCCTGACTCATACTGCATGACACTGAGCTAATTAAAATATCCAAACCTTAGCTTCTATTCTCAAAATGGAGGTATAGGAGCTTGCCACCTTCAAGTGTAAATAAACATGCTCTGAAACTGCATTTGAGATCTTGCCCTAAAAGGTATGGTAGAAAAACAGCACTTTTTTCTGGTCCTACTTCCTGGCCTTTGCATACTCTATTCCTTCTGTCTAGAAATGTCCTTTCCTTACTTCTTGTGCTGCCAAATACTTATCCATTTAGGAACCAACGCGAGTATCATCTTCTTTATATATAAACCACTTAACCTCTCCAGCCAGTTAATTGCTTAGTTTATGCATGTGCACAATTACTTTATAACACTTATCACATTATATTGTAATTATATTTATATGCGCACTTCCCCAGACTACACTCAAAGAAAAGTATCATCCATTTTTGATCTCCAAGGTGTAGTATACTGTTTCATGTTTAAAACACCTATGTTGAATGAATGACAGAGACCCTTTCCTGCTTGGGTTTTTTTTGCTTTCCCTTAGCATTTTTCCTGGACCATTAATCTACCATAGAGCAATCTTTTAAACTTATCCATGTACCTAGTGGCTTACTATATGCCAGGTACCATAACTTAATCCTAAAATTTCTTATAAGACTACTCTTAAAAGAGTTTAATGGTAAACTCTTAAATTCTAAATAGGGCAATCTCTTTCCCCAGGTAGCTGGAAAAAACCTCATTCTTGAGACCAAATCTACCTTGAACATTTTGTTTCTTCTTTTCTGTGTCTCACACTGGAACCTCTCCCCTATCCTGCTGTCTTAGATTAACCCAGCATTCAGGTTTACTTTATTAGAAGCTAAATAGAAGGTGTAGGAAATTACATGCTGCTAAGACTACAGATGCATACTCCCCCACCTCTTAAGTTCATTCAACTTTTGCTAATTTTGTTAATTTCCCAAGTCTTCAGAAACATCATAATGTGTGACAGGCTAGACCACAGCATTACTTAACTTCAGCCCTAAGGGGTAAAATCCCATTAGTTAATTTGATTATGTTCCAACAGATCCTGGTAGTTAAAGAAATGTGTTCCTATATTATATTTGTACTTCCCAGCTCCAGGTCATGTAACTTCATGTACAAATGAACCCTGAGCATGTGTAAGGGTGATAGATATGGGCCGAGTTGTCTCAATAAGCTGTGTACCCTTACTACCTTTCTTCTTCCTGTCCTAGTTCAAACCCATGTCACCTCTTGGCCAGACAACTACAAAAGACTGTTCTCCTTATTCTCCACTCCAATCCAAAATCCAATTCCATTACTTATCATGATGTCACCCTTTTGCTTAAAATCTTCAACGACAACAAAAAAAAGTCCTTCAACCTAAACTTCTCTGCATGGCACGGACAGGCCTATCAACTTGAATCCAGTCTACCTTTTCAGATTGATCTCTAGTTACTTCCCAGATCATGCTTTCCATATTGTGCACTCAGAAGCTAACCAAACTAGACTCAAGACATAGTCTTGTATTGTATTTCTATACCTCCATGAATTTGCTTATAACACTCTGGTTTAAGATGCTTTTTTCTCTATCCATATATTAATTTGCCTGATACGAATTCTTACTCATATTCAAGGCCCAGATCAAATATCACCTCCTCTACGAAGTCTTTCTTGACACTATCATGCAAAACCTTTCCTCTATCCTCTAAGGGCACTTGTATTTTCTTTAGTAATTGTTACAGTGCGCTTATGATTATCTATCTATCTATCTATCTATCTATCTATCTATCTATCTATCTATCTATCTATCTATCTATCTCCCCTACCAAGCCAAGCTTCCTGTTAAGAGGACCATGTCTAAGTCTTTTTTGTAATACCTATGACTCACCTAAGGTTCAACACTATATAATTCTCAAAAATGTCTGTTGAATAATCACCTGCCTGTCTTCTTCTCACCCATCCTTCCTCTTATCTGTTTCTCCTCCAAAAACAATGCTGTTTGTATTCCTTATCTTTTCTTAACAAAATTCAACTATTCATTCTATTCTTCCGGGAGCTAATTGAAAGATTCTGTTCATAGTGCTGTAGAAAAACTTGGAATATAAATATCCTAGTCAAGAGGAGCTCTCAATCCACTCAGAGAACAAGATTCATTGTTAAGTAAGGACACTAACAGAAGGCAGGCCAGATTAACTGTTAAAAGTTTCAGTTATGCCTTAAAGATGCCATAGAAAACAACAACAACAACAACAACAAAAAATATGTTTCTCGGTGATCTAAGTTTGGGAAAATTATACCAGATTAAAAATTTACACTGTATATTAGTATTAACAAGATTTACAGGTATATTAGCATGTTTAAAGGATCTAAGAAGTTCAGAAAACTCAGAAATGAATTTGCTTTATTTTGTTCAATCCAATATTTCCCAAGTTTATTTGATCACAAAACATTTCTCTTTCCAGTAATGACTATAGTATACCTTGGGAAATATTTATATATGAAAAAGATAAAATAAGATCAAAAGATGGTTGGATATTGTAAAGGGGCTTAAATTATAAGAATAGATCATATGAATAAGTTATTAAAGATATGTCATTTTATAGGTAAAGTATGAACAGTTTTAAGCAGGGGAGTAACATAAAATGTTCCACTTTAGAATGAGTACTTCCACAAATATGAGAAAGACATATTGGCTGGAGGATGATGTAGACGGTGTGTGGCAGGGTGGAGATAGAGTGAAGAGTTGTGAAATAGAAGGTACAGAGCTAAATTAAGAGAAGAGGTCCAGGACGACTTCAGAGAGGAAAACTCCTTCACTGAGAAATGTGTCTTGGACAGGGAGCTTGCTCTTCCCTCATAAATATGCTAGAGACAAACAGAAGCTTCCTGTTTATGGAATAGTCCAGTCTAGTTGTCTAGGAAGGCCAATAGCTGATACTAGCTGCTGGGGTCAGGTGGGAGGGGGGACTCTGGAGAAAAGAGAAGCAGCATGAGAGGCTGGAGTGGTGGACCTGCGCTGCGCAAAGAATTCAGATCAAGATGCCTTATCTTCTACTCATTTGTAGGGAAGATCTGCCCTGTTGCTTCCTTTGCTCAGTCTTCTAGAGATTCTGAAAGGGTTTAAAGATTGGCAACAGGGCGCTTGAGAGGAAAACATGAAATGTGTACATGATATGGGGGTTTCTGAAAAGACCTCATGTTTAAGCAGTGAGTCTAAGAGGTAACAGATCAACTGCACCATTTATTAGCTGTGAGATATTGGGTCCTGCACAAACTTCTCTGCTCTGGTTTCACCTTTGTAAGATGAGTTTACCACCATTTACATGTATGAAACTAAAATGAAATTATTTCTGAATGAGGTTATAGTTTGGAGATTATAAAGAACTATTAAAATGCCAGTTATTTGTATTTTGAGTTAATTTTATCTCATTTAAAAGTATGTTTTAAAGATTATACTTAATAATATTAAATAATAATAGAAATGTTTTCTTACTGAAAGTGGTTCCCTTATTTACAAATAAAATAGTTTCAAGTATGGAAAAAGAAAAATTCAAGACTGTTCTACATGTTTTATAAACAAATAATGAATCTTTTAATATATAATGTTCTCATTATCATGAGTAATCACAGTGAAACTAATGATCAGAACTCCGTAGGATCACTTACATACTCCCCTCAACTTGCCAAATACACACAAAGACTCACTGAGAGCAAAGGGAGAACCTGATAAATTCAGTTGGTAACATGATCTGTGGGCAGTAAAGATAGTCAAGTATGAGAAAGAGATACTGGGGCTTAGGCTTCTCTTCTAGAGCTCATTCACAATTTTTACCAGACCTAGAAGAATAAACCAGTTTGAGTAAAATAAAACAAAACAAGCTATTTTTCTCCTGGCATTAAAAAAGAGGTGGTTCCTTGGCCACATCCCCAGGGAACCCAGACACCTGTTTAGGAAGTGACAGAATTTTAAAGTTACTCCCTGTTTACCTAACACTTTCAACTGAAGATCTCAAAAACACTTTGCAAACATTAATTAAGCCTCTCAAGTCAGGATAGAATTAGGCCTATTTCAGATAAGATAAATAAAGTAGGTAAGAGGTTGTTTAAGAATCAGAAAATAGATTCTAGCATCTTTGGCTCTCTCAATGTTGCCCTTAGGCCACACTTGATGAAATGACCCAAACAGTAGTAGCATCCCTAATCATACTGACAAGTCTATGCTTTTTAAAAATGAAGCTGGGAAGAAAGAATATTGACCTTGGTTGGAGTTAAGACCAGTGTTCCCACTAGCTATAGGACCCTGAACAAAAGTCACTCTAAACTTCAGTTTCCTCATCTGTTAAAACTAGATCAAATCTATCTTACAATGTCGCAGGATCAAATTAAATTATATATGCCTGGCACATGGATACTCAGATGCTACCTTGCTTTCTTTCCTGAGACTTCACCTTCTTTAAACCCACAGATACCGCATTTTAAAAAATTATATACCAAATTGTTATAATTCTTTTAGCTAATTAAAAAAATAAACTGGATGATAACTGATCCAATACTTGGTTAAAATAAGAAATGGCCTAATTCTTTAAAAACTTTCAAATCAGAAATCATTTA
Organism: Pteropus vampyrus; assembly: GCF_000151845.1. Lineage (NCBI taxonomy): Eukaryota > Metazoa > Chordata > Mammalia > Chiroptera > Pteropodidae > Pteropus > Pteropus vampyrus. Next base: position 9,597,561 of record NW_011888817.1, read on the forward strand.
GAGATGTAATCGAGAGTGTAAATTAATTCCTTTCCATTTTTATCAATATGAGCAAAGGCAGAGATGGACTTCAGAGAAATATAAAACAAAAAGGGAGTTTTCCCAGAAAGATAATCAGTGGTGCCATATTTTTCAGTTAAAATTCAAGGAAACTCACATCTCAAAAAAGGAGTTGATATACTATTCCAAAATTAACTATGTAGTGTTCACTTAAATTCCTTTGGTTCAGAAAATAGATCAATAGTGTCTGTGAAATGTGAAAACCATGTAAATTAACCTCTTAGAGGCAGCAAGATCACCAGACTACCAAATATAAGCAAAAACTTTCAAGAGTCTATACATGGTTCTTTCTGATACTTATTAACCGAAAGTGAAAGTGATCTACCATAGATAAACACCGGTACCTGTGACAACACTTCAAAGTAATTTAGAAACCCCATTCTCAGTGAGGTTAAATAACACACCCATTTCTAAATAAGTGTGGCTGAACAGAAACATAGAAGTTAACTCCTCTTACTACCCTAGACATTCTACATCGGCTTCTTTTGAGACAAACAGCAGCATCATGGAAATCTTTAAATAGCCTTGATATACAGACTACGATTAGAAGCCCTTCATAACTCCTTTGAAGCAAGCTTTTAACCAGCATTACATTTACACACTGCAAAGAGTCTCTAGCATCTTTTTGTCTCCAAAACATGACACACAAAAATAAAACAATAAGGTTATAAAAAGCAGGTAATGAATGGCAGTCTGACTCCCAACCACTTAGATGAGCCCCTGTGCTGCATGCAATCATTCATGGGATGTACTGTAGTACACAGTAGCACACAGATTTTAAAAAGTGGAGGGAGGAGGGTCTCCAATGAATGCTCCAGATAGTAAAATCTGGTGGTTATTATTATGTCTCTGTAGATACTGTATATTTTCTCACTGACCTTAAAAATTCAGCTTATATGATGCATTAAAAAGACCATCAAGAACTCAAGATCAGAGGGGCTGGGAGGCACATTTTCTCCTACCAAAGCAACCTCTGGGCATCCTTCTCAGTGCCCCACTGCTTCCTGGACAAAGGGTCCGTTCACTCCTCATCCTACCCAAGGCAGCAGTGTAAGAACCACATGGGGCCTCCCAATAGCCTGGCACACAAGGCACACAATGCTCAGGGTGCCCCCGGCGCTCTGCCAGTGACCTGTCCTTTCCCCCTAGTGCCATACTGGTCACCTCCATCTCAACTTTCAGCAGAAGTGGTCAGGAAAAACACATCTTCTCCCGCCATGCTGCTAAGTCTGCCTCTAGCCAAATGGACACACCCCTTAGAAGCACTGCCCCTCGGAATGATATTCTCATTCTGTCTTTTGCCATATATCCCCTCATTAAGAGCTACCCCTTACCTCTGGGCAGAGGGGTATTTACTCGACAAAAAACTGCCTTGTTTCCTAACTTGATGGATAGCTCCCTCCTTCGCGGAATGCTCAGGCCCCACCTCAAGCTCTGTGGCAGACCGCAGCTGCCCCCTCCTTCTCCTTCCATGGTGGGACACACACCCGCGCACACGCACGCGCGCGCGCGGAGACGCTGCGCCCAGGGCCGTCTCTCCCGGCCTGCCACCCGCGGGGTCCAGTCCTCAGGCCCGGGTCCGGGACCCCCCGGCCGCAGCCTACCACCCCAGCGGCCACGCCCCCGCGCTCACCCGCAGTCCGGGGCCGGGCACCAGCGGCAGTCGGGGTCCGAGGCCAGGTAGCGGCGCAGCATGAACTCCTCGTACTTGTGCATGAGTGGCGGGTCGGCGAGCAGCAGACGGATGTCGTGCGGGTTGAGTCGCTCGCTGCACTCGGGGCAGCTGATGGGTACCCGGCTCTCGCTGATCTCCAGGCGCAGGTAGTGGCGGAGGCAGTCCCGGCACGAGCGGTGCGGACAGCTGAGCAGGCGCGGGGCCCGCTCGGGAGGCAGCCGCACCAGGCACAGCGGGCACTCCACCTCCTCCGGCCCCGG
>NW_011888817.1:9599826-9608540 GCF_000151845.1 Pteropus vampyrus
AAGGCGACGGCGCCGGCCGCCGCTGCGGCAGTTGGGGTCCGGCGCAGCCGCGTGTAAGGATGTAGAGTGCGGCGACTCGGAGTCCTTCTCCGAGCCCATGGCCCTCAGCGGCCGAGGGGCGAGGGGCGCCCAGCGCCGCCACAGCTCCCGCCTCAGCGCCCCCTCAGCCGGCGCCGCCGCCGCCGCCCTCCCGGAGCTAGAAACCGACCGGTATCAACGAAGCGGTTATAAAACCTCCGCCCCTCGCGCCGCTGCCCACTGCGCAGGCGCTCTGCTGAGCCACCTCACAACCCGCACCGCCCGGTCGGGGGCTGGGCGCTGGGCGGGGCCGGGCGAGGAGGGGCCGAGCGTGCTGAGGCGGAGCCTCGCCTCACCCAGTCGGTTGGTTCCCCGACAGCCATCTTGAGGAGTCGTTAACCCAACGGTTTTGCTTGGCCTCTTCCCCCAATTCTGTCACCCCCCCCCGAACCCCATCATCTCCAAGGTGGAGTTTTCTGCCTATGATGGATAGGCAGACTGCCACTTCCAGCAAGTGATGCTTCAGTTACTTCATCTGTAAAAAGCAGACAAGGGTAGATTTTTTGGTGATTCCCAATTGGTCCACCTTCCAACATTTTTTTCATCGTTGCTTATTGAGCAAACACTATTAATTAAAGAATATAGTCACCAATGTCACCATAAAATAATTGATTTAAAAAATAAACCTGAAGCTCAAAAAATATGTATATAGTTATTTACTACAAAGTGGAGGCGTTACTAGATAAAACAGACAGGGTCCCTCTATCTGCAAGGGACTTACAGAATAAAGTACAGATTTCTTAACCTAGCATTCAATGCTCTCTGTGACCTAATAAACTGTATTCCTAGGCCCACTTCCCACTCTAACCTCCTGGTAGCTTAGTTACTTACAATTTGTGGATAAGGCCCAGCATTTTTTATTTTTTTAATTTATTTTTTATTTTTTGGCCTGGAAGTATCTTTCTTTTGCTTGTTCCCCACTCCTCTGACTGGGGGAGGGTCTGGACACAGCCTTCCAAATGGGAGGCAAGCAAGCGACTTCAATAGCAATGAGAATGTATTGGGATTAAATTTAGTTGCAAATAACAAAAGGAAAAAATGGCATATGATAGAAATTTCTTTATTCATGAAAAATAAGTCGAAAGGTAGGCAGTTTGGGGCTGTTCCACCACCCTCAGCCCTTGGTTTCCAATCTTAAGTTTACCTCATTATGATCCGCATTCCATACAGTGGGGAGGAAAAAGGAAAGAAAGGTCCACCTTTTCCCTTTTAGGAAGGCTGCCTGGGAAGTCCTGCACATTTTTGCATACATCTCATTGGCCAAACATAGTCACATTGCCATACTGGGAAATACAGTCTTTTAACTGGGCATGATGTGCCCCTAAAAATAGGGGGTATGTTATTAATAAAGAACGGTAGTATACCTGAAACAAATAAAAGAAAAATGTTAAATGAAAGAAAAAAAAAGAATGGTAGAATGAATACTGGAAGATAACCAGCTGTCTTTTTCATGGGTGGTATTTAAAACCATGAGAAAGGTCCCTAGGAATAAACCCTGAGAAACTTCAAACTTTTGAGGTGAAACAGTAGAAGAGCCAGCGAAAGAAACTGAGAAGCAGGGGGCTGTGAAATAGGAGAAAAACCAAGCAGGCACATTGTCATAGACACCAAGATAAAATGTTTCCAGGGTGTGTGGTCGATTGGGACAACTGCTGCCAAGAAATCAAGAAAGATAAAGAAGCGACCACTGGATTTGGCAATATCAAAGAGGCCTATAAGGAAGAGGAATGATTCCCCTTAAGGAAGGAGGTCTGATGTTGGATGGTTAAAACAATTAATTTCTACATATTGGTCAGAATAGGCTAGGCTCTGCTGTGGTAACAAACAACTCAAATATCTCAATGGCTTAATACAACAATGGTATAATTTTCCCACTCATGCAAAATCTGCTATGGATCAAAGCACTTCCCAGGGGTAGCTCTGCTTCACCCCACTGGGTAACTCAGAGATCCAGACCACTTCCATGCTGAGTTCCACCACTCATTGTGAGGCTTTCAGGATCGTCTCAGTAGGGAAAAGAGAGCTGGAGGGTTGTACACTGGCAGTTAAATACTTAAGTGTGGAAGTGACACATGTTACTTCTACTCACAGACTATTGACCAGAACTTGTCTTGTAGGCCGAAGTTCCCTATAGCTATGTGTGACTCCGTTCTCAGTGCCCAATGTCCTGATCAATTTAAGAGCTCCCTTTGAGGAGGTGTGTGCCTGTTGTGGGAATGAAGGGCGGGGGAGATGGCTGCCCTGTTACTCAGGTCAGATTGTGCCAAAAAGAGATGGGGACTCTGATTCTAGGCAGACTCAGATGGCTTTTAGATGATTCTCCCTCTTCAGGTGACAGAAATAGCTGTCAGGGTTCTAGCTTGCTGAATCCATATTTTTCTTCTCCCAAACAAACTCTTACTCAGCTCAAAGCTGCCACCGTCACTGCTTTAGCAGAAAACTGACCTCCCATAAATGCCCCTGGACTTTGCAATGGCCCCATTTCTACTGGGGCTTTCTCCTCTCCTGAATCCATTACCCTTGAATCAAGGGACTAAAGCAGTTCCTCCTAATTTTTCTTTTGTGTCTCCACTTGACAGAAACTGAGTAGTGACTCAGAGAGATGGCATGAGCGAGAGAAGAATTCTTACCCATTTATTCACTCATTGAGTAAACATTTATTATACTTCGTACTAGACCCTTTGCCAGGCACTAGGAGCATGGAGATGAAAAATATAGCTTAAGGGAGATTATAGACAAGAAAGCAGGTCATTGGGATACTAGGTGATGAAGACATGTACAAAAAGCTGTGAGGTGGGCAGAGGAGGGCATGGCAAGCCTTGCCCAGAGTGGTGAGGAACAGCTTTCTGGAGGGAGAGCCCTTTGAGTTGAGTCTCAAAGGATGAGTAGGAGTAGACAGGTTGTAAGACAGTACAAACTGAGGGAGTCTGGAGGAAAGGCATAGGGGTACAAACACAGGATTAGTCTGAAGAAATGTAAACAGTAGGGTGTGACAGGAGTAGAGAATGTTTGAAAGGATGCACAAGGGAAGAGAGAATAGAAAGGTTCTATATTATGACTCTACCAGATGCAAGGAAAAGAAGCCCAACATGGACTTGTGAAAGAGACAAAAGTTTTGTCACCCAAAGATATATCTTTTGGGATATTGATTTTAAGCCCGTTATTAAGAAACAAAAGACTCAAAAAGATATTTCTACCCTCCTTGTTACCTGCTTAAGGGGATTCAGACAGAAAAAAACTGCTTAATGTATCACCTTAGCATTGTAATAGAAACTAAATGCGGCAGACAGGGAGAAATCTAGCAAAGCCTATTTCCCTCTGTGTCCCATTGTTTCTGGGTGGCAGCCAAGAATTTGTTGATCACACATTTTGCTCTTTCTCATCTACCTGCAAATTGCCTGCTTTATCTTTGAAATCCTTGACCCCTGCCTCCTACTGCTGTCCTTGAAAGTGACCTCTACCTAGTGTGACCCCTACTTTTTTCCTCTAGATCAGGAATGGTGAATGGCACTCAGCCTAGTCAGTCTAATCTGGGTTACCTCCTGTTCCCTGGGTTTCCTGACCCTTCCTCCTTTCCACCTGCTTCACCGAATGCCTTCTCATCCACCTGGAAGTCCTCCTGCTTCTGACCTGTCCTCTGTCCACATCCCCACATCCATGTCCCATTTACCTCTAAAATCCTTATGGAACCTCCCAAGTGCTCAGAGAACCTCTCCCTGATTCAGGCTTCATTATCTCTCTTGCCTGGACTTTGGCCCCAGCTCCTCAATTGGTCTCTTTTGTGAAGGCCATCAGCTCATATCAACCCCTACTCAAAACCTTTCTACAGTTCCCACTGCCAGGCTTATCTCCTATGTATCTTGGAACTGAGCCATTTGGGCTTCTCGATGTTATCTAAACATAGATTTATCAAGCCCGATTCTTTACAAATGGTGGTCTACTTGGTGTAATCCCATGCATACTTCCTGGCTCATTTCCATGGTCAATACTTCCTTTTCTACAGTCAGACACTCCTTTGTGTTCCCAGGGTGCCATGTAGGTAACTTTAGTGTCACACTTATTACAAGGATGACCACAAAATTTACTGTCCAAATCCAGGGCACTTTTGAGAATGAAAGGGAATGCTATTATTAACTGTTCTGGTTAAAAAGGTGTCAATCAATCTGTTCCGGGGAGATTGGAAGGTATGGTCACCCGCATACATCCAACACTGTCATAAAACCTGGCACTTGGTACTTTTATTTTTCTCATTCATATCTTTCAGCAATTTGAGATAGTATTGTTATCTCCATTTTAAGAGGAGGAAATGTTATCTCTATTTTTAAGTCTCTCTCAGAAAGAGAGACTTGTAGTCACCCAGCCAGAAGATGGCAAAGCTGGCCTGGGAAGCCAGATCATCAGATTCCAAATACTCTTCCGACTCTAGAGGTTGTTATGTACCACTACACCTGACCGGTCCAATACCATAGAATCTTATTATCTAGATTAGCCATGTGCGGTCCTTCCAGATGAAGGGGGAAGGTAGAAATAGAGTCTTGGTCATCTTGTACACTGGCCCCTCACAGGGCCCAGGCGAGAGAAGGCTCAGGGCATGTCTGTTGGAGAGACTTCTTGAGGACAGAACTGTGTGTTTCATTCCTCACCTAATCACTAGCACAGGACTTGCTATACATCTATTCATTATGCATTAACATTTATTAAGCACCTACTGTGTGCCTGGTGGTGTGTTGGTGATATAGCAATGAGCAAAATAGACACAGTCCCTGTTCTCATGGAACTTACAGTCTAGAGGGGAAAAACCATACGAAAAACCATCACAAATAAACACAGTGACAAATTAGGATAGATACCAAGGAAAAAAACTGGGTATTGAGGTTTAAGAAATATTTTGGAGGTAAATTTAATAGATTTCGGTCATAGAATTGATAGAGGACAGTGAGATGGAGATGGTTCTTGGGTTTCTGCTTAAAGCAGAGATGGAGATACAAAGAAGGATCAATCTGGAGAGTAATATGGTCGGTTTGGACACGCGGGGCTTGAGCTACCTGTGGGATTTCTGCTTTAGTCTTTCCCACTTCCAGCCAGATTATTTGATTTGCCCCAAACTGCAAAAGTGTGGCATGTAACAGAAACCTGCATCGGCCAGCCCAAACAAAGCTGGTCTCCCGGGAGCACCGTAGAAAGAGGGACAGATTGGGTTAGACAAGAGAGGAGCAGGGAAAGGATGTGTTCATGGAGACAATCAGATCTCCCAAGCTGCAGTAGGACCATGGCGGGCAGCGGTACATGTTGCAGAGAGCGATCCCCGCCTCGCCTCCTCCCTTCCCCCCTTCCCCCCACGCGCGCTAGGCCAGCGCACTCCAACCCTGCGTACCAACGAGGGGAGGGGCTGCTCTGTGCCTGGAAACCAGAGCAGCCCAGGCTGAGTCTGCCGCGAGACTCTCCAATCGGGTTGCGCCCGGTAGCGGCACCACATGACCAGCTTCCCCTCTTCTCTCGGGCCTTCCAGGGAAGACCGGCATCCCCAACAACGCCCCCGCCTTCCCGCCCCTACCCCTCGCATGCCGCAGCGGCGCAGGAGGGCGCTCCGCTAGTGGCCGGGATTCCGCCGCAGTCCGCCGCAGCGCGGGGCTGGGGTGGGGGGAGGGGAGGGGAAGGGAGAGGAGGGGAGCGAATTGCAGCCGCATCGTCCGCAGTGTTTTGCATCAAGGGCAAGCACACCCGCTCCCTGGCAAGGCTGGCTCTGAATTCCAAACTTGCCGTCGTTCTCCCAGCTGTTTCCACCGCCGCTGCCACGCGTCTGGTCGCAGCATCCCTGGCCCCCTTGGACCACTGTCCGTAGCCTCTCGCTGGGCTTCCTGCAGGGCTAGCGGGAGATGGGAGGATTTCAATCTATCCCGCCCACAAGCTTCCCACCTACTTTTCTCTTATGCTATGTCACCCTGCTTTAAACCTCACACTGGCTCCCCAGCCCCATAAGAGAGTTCCATAAGAGAGCATTAAGGTGCTCCTAACCAAGCCCCAGCTTAACCCTTTCCAGATCCACCCCCTACTTGCACCAGAGACCTAGTTTCTCCGAACACCTTGCCCTTCCAGGAACAGCCATCACTTGCATACTCAGTGACTACTCTTGTTGTGTCTTCTGCCTAGGGTGCCCTTTGTGAAGTTAACAAATTCATAAACTCAACTTTATCATAATAATGCAATGAAGAGTGAAAACTGGCACTGAAATGCCTCTTAGCGAAGGTCACGGAGTTGAAAGCCTACAGGTGTCAAGCAGGAGAAATAAATAAGGTCAGTGGGCAGAGGCATAAGAAAAACCTGTCTAAAGGACAGGGACCCTGTTCTCCATTTAGGCTAACATGCTCCTGTGGGGTGGGGGGCGGGACGTGGGTCCTACCATGCCAGATATTTGAGTTCACGAGAAAAGGCACAAATCCAGATTTTTACGTATAACCTCTCAATTTTTAAATGTTGATTTGATTTTTAAAACATCCCTGTAGGCCAGACGCGGCTCATAGATCCTCAGTGCATGACCTTTTTTTAGGGAGAAGATAGCTTTCCTTGAGAAAATACTCTGAAAAACTGTTTAAGGTGAAGGTGTATCTTGAAGCAGCTCTGAGAAGGCAGCTGTTGTGGAAGCAGCAAAGAAGAGGACTTGGTTTAGATATCTTAAGGTACCGAGGACTGGAGGATCTTCCAGAAACTGGAGGACTGGGCTTGGGAAAAGGGCAGGAACAGAGGATGGGAGGGGGTGGAGAGAGTGGGGAGATGGGGGGGCGGGGCAGTAGGAAGTCAGCCAGGGTAGCCCACCTACCAGCATCAACTACCATGAATGATAGCAAACATTTCCTCCCATCCTTGTGGGGGCTTCATGAAGGCCTGAGAGGGGCCTGTAGTGCTTTGCTTTGTGGGGGCTGGTAGGGATGGGGGTGGTTTGTGAGGGGTATATAGAAGAGGCAGCCAACACCCTTACACCCTCAATCCCCAACAAAGTGTGATAATGCCTAGAGGGAGAGCTCCTTAGGAAGAGAGAGTGGAGACAATAGCCCAAAACAGGCAGAGACAGGAGCTGGCCCAAGACTGAGGGGCTGGGGACAGTGTAGAGGGAAACAGAAGAGCCAGCTGAGGTTGTATTGGGAACCAGAGTACTTTTAGTTTACCCTGAGGTTTTTTGTAGCCTTAATGTGATCTCCTCCTCTGTCTCTCATCCCTGGAAATCTTCAGAAAAATCTATGCTCCCTGAGGCTGAAAATGAATGAAGGGGCCAAGTTTTCCATTTGTGTTGGTATAGTGCTGACCAAAAACAGTACAGGCTGAAGCAGGAGCTGGACCAGGAGAAATAAAACCTCCCAGGAATTTGCAGTAATCTTGGAGAGGGTTTTGGCATGGGTGATTGGGCTCATCCCATGATCTCAAGGGGTCAATGGGCCAGTAGGCTGGCATCTAGGTTATGGTAATAAAGAACCACCTATAATTGCTTACTTGTGCCAGACACTGTGCTACATATATCTCTGTTATCCCTACAGTTGATTGTATGAGAGAGGTGCTATTGTAATCCCCATTTACAGATGAAGAAATTTTTTTCTTCATCTGTAATGCCTAGAGCGGTGAAGTGACTTGCCCAAAGCCACAGAGATAGAAAACAGTGGACTGGACCTGCTCTCCAGCCGATTGCCTTCAGCAGAAGAAATTGTCATCTTGTCTGGAGTTTCCATGGATAGCACTTAGGTATTGTTTGACTTGTATGTCTGTCCTTCCCACTCATCTGTAAGGGGATGGGAGCCATGTCACTGACAAGGAGAAAATTCTGAGACGTCCTACATTTAATTACAGCATGGCAGAGGGTGAAAGGAAGAGACAAAAAGGGGTTAATGGGTTAACAACTGCAGTGCAAAACAAACAAAAGACTGCTTGCCCTCCTTAGTGTATGTTAGAATTAAATTAACTTCCAGGTGGCTATTTCTGAGATTATCTAAAAAGAGAGACAAGCCAGGGGCTGTTAACTCTGTAGCTTCCGCTTCTTATTTACCTCAGAGCATTACATCTATCCCAGAACTAGCCCCGCTTTTCACCTTCTCCCATCCCCTGTGTCTATAGCTAATGTAAGTTCTTTCAGACTGGCTTACATCCTTCTCGCCCCCACCCCCAACTTGATATATAAAAACGCTTGTTCCTCTGGGACTACGGACATGTTTTCTTTCCTACCTAGCCATGCTGCTGGTGGTCTGGACTTCGTGCTCCAAGACTGATCTCTTTTGCTAGCAGTGGCCTAATAAATTCTTTCTTTTAAAAAGAATTTCAACCATGAAAGTTAAAATTATTGTTTAATACTGTTAATTTTAAGAGTCTGGCACACAGTGGGTGCCAAGCATATCTTAAATCAATTCCTTCAAGGAAGGCCGAAGTGCTTTCGAGTCTCAGATCTTCGTGCTCTTGGGCAAGTCCATGCCCTTGGGCCAGTCATTCACCCTCTCTGGGCCTCAGTCCCCTTATCTGTGAAATGGTGATTATAAGGTAGACTATACAGGATTATTGTGAGATTTAAATGGGACCAGGCCATGGAATTTCTATAAATTGCCATAAACAAGCAGCTGTTGTTACTGCTATAAAGACGATGATGATGGTGATGGTGA
>NW_011888817.1:9610005-9620096 GCF_000151845.1 Pteropus vampyrus
GGCCAAGTTTTCCATTTGTGTTGGTATAGTGCTGACCAAAAACAGTACAGGCTGAAGCAGGAGCTGGACCAGGAGAAATAAAACCTCCCAGGAATTTGCAGTAATCTTGGAGAGGGTTTTGGCATGGGTGATTGGGCTCATCCCATGATCTCAAGGGGTCAATGGGCCAGTAGGCTGGCATCTAGGTTATGGTAATAAAGAACCACCTATAATTGCTTACTTGTGCCAGACACTGTGCTACATATATCTCTGTTATCCCTACAGTTGATTGTATGAGAGAGGTGCTATTGTAATCCCCATTTACAGATGAAGAAATTTTTTTCTTCATCTGTAATGCCTAGAGCGGTGAAGTGACTTGCCCAAAGCCACAGAGATAGAAAACAGTGGACTGGACCTGCTCTCCAGCCGATTGCCTTCAGCAGAAGAAATTGTCATCTTGTCTGGAGTTTCCATGGATAGCACTTAGGTATTGTTTGACTTGTATGTCTGTCCTTCCCACTCATCTGTAAGGGGATGGGAGCCATGTCACTGACAAGGAGAAAATTCTGAGACGTCCTACATTTAATTACAGCATGGCAGAGGGTGAAAGGAAGAGACAAAAAGGGGTTAATGGGTTAACAACTGCAGTGCAAAACAAACAAAAGACTGCTTGCCCTCCTTAGTGTATGTTAGAATTAAATTAACTTCCAGGTGGCTATTTCTGAGATTATCTAAAAAGAGAGACAAGCCAGGGGCTGTTAACTCTGTAGCTTCCGCTTCTTATTTACCTCAGAGCATTACATCTATCCCAGAACTAGCCCCGCTTTTCACCTTCTCCCATCCCCTGTGTCTATAGCTAATGTAAGTTCTTTCAGACTGGCTTACATCCTTCTCGCCCCCACCCCCAACTTGATATATAAAAACGCTTGTTCCTCTGGGACTACGGACATGTTTTCTTTCCTACCTAGCCATGCTGCTGGTGGTCTGGACTTCGTGCTCCAAGACTGATCTCTTTTGCTAGCAGTGGCCTAATAAATTCTTTCTTTTAAAAAGAATTTCAACCATGAAAGTTAAAATTATTGTTTAATACTGTTAATTTTAAGAGTCTGGCACACAGTGGGTGCCAAGCATATCTTAAATCAATTCCTTCAAGGAAGGCCGAAGTGCTTTCGAGTCTCAGATCTTCGTGCTCTTGGGCAAGTCCATGCCCTTGGGCCAGTCATTCACCCTCTCTGGGCCTCAGTCCCCTTATCTGTGAAATGGTGATTATAAGGTAGACTATACAGGATTATTGTGAGATTTAAATGGGACCAGGCCATGGAATTTCTATAAATTGCCATAAACAAGCAGCTGTTGTTACTGCTATAAAGACGATGATGATGGTGATGGTGATAGTGATGGTGAAGGTGATGGTGATGATGATGGGGACTGAGGAGAAAGCAGGGAAGAAAACCAGGATCTGAAAATTCCAGGACTGTATCAGTTTAGACAGGGAATTCGCAGGAGGCAGAGCCAGTTTGTAGAGTTTTTAAGACTACTGTCTTTATTCACTGGTCATTGTTGGAACGCCTACTATGTGCCAGTTCTTGACCTCATTTCATTCAAAACTCTGTAGAACAGATACCAAATTATCTTTATTTTACAAGTGAGGAAAATGAGGTTAGAGAGATGATGACTTGACTTCCCCAAGGCGAACACAGCTAGAAAGTGGTAGAGGGCAAAATTTGAACTTAGATCTCTGTGGTTCTAAAATCCTTATGAAAGGGACCAAATTTTGCCACCCCCAAATATGCCTTTTAGGATATTGATTTTAAGCTGGATATTAAGAAACAAAGACTCAGAAAGAAACTTTGACTCTCCCCCTTACCTACTTAAAGAAATTCAGATAGAAAAATCTGCTTAAAGGAAGGAAGCATCACCTTAGCATCATAATATAAACTAAATGTTGCAGACAGGGAGAAATCTAGCAAAGCCTATTTCCCTCTGTGTCCCATTGTTTCTGGGTGGCCCAGCAATAATTTATTTATCATATGTTTGCTCTTTCTATCTACCTGTAAATTGCCCACTCTCCCTTTGAAATCCCAGACCCCTGCCTCCCTCTCCTTAGTCCAAAATGGCATATAAACCTCAACTGCCTAGTGCCTCCTGGGGTCTCATTCTTTTTTTTTTTTTTTTAATTTTTTTCTGGCAAGGCAACCCTTGGTTGACCTCACAGATTGCAAGGACCTTGTCACCTTACAGTCCCTACAGCCTACAGCACCTGGTCTTCCTAGGTGGTCTCCCATCCAAGTACTAACCAGGCCTGACCCTGCTTAGCTTACAAATCAGATGTGGGGTCTCATTCTTATAGAACCCTTGCATGTACATCTGTAATAAATTTTGGACATTTTCTCCTGTTAAAGTGTCTCATGATAATAATTTGATTATTAGTCCGGCTATGAGAACTTAGAAGGTGGAGGAAAGCTTTTTTTTTTGACCCCCACACTTGTTCTTTCTGCTTTCTATTTCACAACTTCTTCAGTCTTCCCTTTATTTATCAGAACATTTATCAAACATCAAGTAAGTGTTAGGCCTTCTGCAGGGACAGGGGCTACAAGGCACAGATTGTCTCAAAGATGTTTCCAGGTCAAGTTGGGGAGTCAGACAACTCAATGGACATTTACAATTCAGCATGATAAGCTCTCTGCTGGCAGAAGTACGGGTAATAGAAGAGTGGGCCTTAGACTTCCCTTTACTCTTGGTCCAGTTTCCTTCAAGCCTCCTACCCTAAAATGAAGAGTCACGACTCACCCCTCCTTCTGTGGTGGAGGGGATGTTGAAGTTTGGACCAAATAATAACCAACAATCCTCTCCAGAAGAATCCCTCCCAACAGCCTCTCCTCTCTGTCTCTGCCACACTTGCAGCATACATGATGACCAGAGGTGGGTGATGGGTTAAGGCTGGTGAACTGGTTCCTCCATCCTTTGGTGTGCCCTGCTTGGGTGGTCCTTGGCATTCTTTGCCTCTGCCCCAAAGCCAAAATAAAAGGAAACATTTAAACTTACATTTAGCATCCTGTTACACATGCATTAAAGAGAAATCAGGAAGGAAAGTCCCCCATTGTCAATAGTGATTATCTCTGGGTGGTGAAGTTATATTTAATCTCTATTTTATTTTTTCACTTTTTTGCTTGATTTTTTTTTTCCGTGAACATATTACTTTTGTAATCAGCAAACATATACATAAAATTATTCTCTATTTTAACAATTATTTTTGGCCTCACAGATGTGAGAGAAAATCTATTAGGAGTAATCTCAGAAGGGGCTTTGTCCTGAGCACAGCCAGGACTGGACAAGACAACACAGGGTAGAGGTGAGGAAGTGAGAGGTCATCGAGGATTAAAAACAAGAGCCACCATTCCTGAGAGCTTGCTATGAACCTAGGTTCTTCCTAGCCTTGATGTGCATATCTCAGTTAACCCTCAAAACCAGTTTAGGAGATAAGCTATTATTTCCCAACTGAGGAAACCAAGGATCCATTTTATAGGAAAAGAAACCAAGACTCAGAGAGTTTCCATTCCTTGCCCAGGGACAACCAGCTAGAAAGTGATAGGGGTAGGATTTGAATCCAGATCAGTGTATTTTTAACTTCTGGACTTAGAGGCTATTCCAAGCCCTCCTAGTTAAATTTGCTTACGTATTTGCAGCTCTTCACGCACAGGCTCTCATAGATATTAGTACTATGCTGAGAAGCAGATGAGGTGAAGATCAGTGTTCTATTTTCCAAATGAGAAAATTAAGGCCAGAGAGGGGACATGTTCAGCGTAGTTTGCTGAGAAATGGTGGCACTCCTTCTAGAATCCAGGCCTCTTTTCTCTCTTCAAGCAACCCTCCTCCTTCTGTTACCTTCTGCCAACTGCCCAGGCTTCCTTCTCGAAACAAATGACTCAAGGTAAATTGCTGGCTGGACTTCCCCTTTCTCAAATCACAGGAAGTCTGTGTTGTTTGCAATTGTGGGAGAACAATTTCAGGTCAGTTACACAGTGGCTGGGGCCACAAAAAGGATTGAGTCCCACATTGGGCAGGGCTCCCTGCAACCCAGGCTGTCCAGAGACACCTGTATTTTTTCTTCCTGAGAGTCATGTCAGTGTGTCTGCCCAAGTCAGGCTTGAAATTGCTCTCCAAAGAGCTGACTAAACTATTAGAGAATTTTAAAAAATGAGCCTAGAAGGAAAGAGGTACCCCTTTACTACTACTACTACTACTACTACTACTACTAGTAGTAGTAGTAGTAGTAGTAGTACTACTACAATAATAATAATAATAATAATAACAACAACAACAACAACAACAACTCACATTTATGGTACATTAACCTTTGGACCATCACGTACAACACTATGTTAAGTGGCCGACACACATGAACTCATTGGAGCCTCATAATGGTCCTAGGAATAAAATTCCATAGCTTTGGAGCCAAATAAAATTGGATCCAAATCACAGCCATGCTGCTTCCCAGGTATGTGACGTTGGGGAAATTATTTACATTCATTCAACAAATATTTTTGAGCACCTACTATGTGCCACTCACTCTTCAGTGAACAGAACAAAGATTCCTGCTCTTGTGGTGCTTACATTCTGTAAAGGGAAGCAGACAAATTGTAAACACAATAAGAAAATTATGTTAGAAAGTGATAAGGGCTAAGCAAGGTACAGAGGATAAGAAGTGCCAATGGGGGTAAGGGATGAGGGAGAATGCAATGTTCAAGAGTGGAGTCAGGGAAAGCCTCCCTGAGAAGGTGATATTTATGCAAAGCCTTAAGGAGATGAAGGAGTTAGCCATCTAGGTAACTGGGGGAAACCTCCTCTAAGCAGAAGGAACAGCCAGTGCAAAAGCCCTAGTGTACTTGGTGGTTTCAAAGAGCATCCTGGAGGTCAGTATGGCTGGTACAGAATGAGCCAGAGAGAGAGTCCTTCCTAACCCCAACGCTGCCCCAATCATTGTTTCTCAGACCAAGCTTGTGCTTCCTTCATCAGTCTTATCATAATTTGTGATTCTTTTATTTATTTGGATATTTATTTCTAATTTGTTTCCTCCACCATCCCTAAGCTCTTTATAGGCAGAAGTCATGTCAGTCTTGTTCAGTGCTGACCATAGAGAACATAGAAAGTGTTTAATACTAACTGACTGAATAAATTAAATCTGTTCATTCATCTATCTAGTCATATTTATGATAGAACCTCTCCATCACGTACAACACTATTCCTCAGGTACATCGTTCTGAGTTCCAGTTCAGGATATTAAGAACAGAGGTAGCAGTTAAAAGAATAGGCTCTGAAGCCAGACTGCATGGCCAGTCCTGATTCTACTACTTACTAGCTTTGTGATCTCAGGCAAGTTAGGGGAAAAAAGAAAAAAAAAAAAACAACAAAAAACCTCTTAGTGCCTCCGTTTCTAAATCTGTAAACTGGCATCATAATAGTGTCCTTCTCCAAGGGCTGTAAGCACTCGGGTGGTGCCAGGCATGTAGTGCTTATAATTGTGTTGGCGATTAGTGTTTTCTCTCTGCAGCCCAGCCTTGGGAGCCAGGATTCTGCTTCTTTCCTCCTGGACCAAATCCTAAAAGGGAAGTGAGAAGGGCAAGGGGTGCCATTCCCGGTGCATGCTGCCATATCTGTACCCTGTCTTGGCAGCTGGGGCAAGTAAGGTGGGGAGGCTCTAGGGTCTCTAATGGAGTATCATTCTAGGGATAATGTTCCTTGTTGTGTAGCCTGATTCTCTGGGCCTTTTCTGCTAGACAACCTAGAATGGATTCTTATTTATAATTGAGAAAGTTAACTGATACAGACATCAATACAGGTATACCTCAGAGATATCATAGGTTCAGTTCCAGACCACCGTAATAAAGGTAGTCATAATCCTTTTGCTGGTGGAGGGTCTTGCCTTCAATTTGCTAAAAATTCAACATCTGTGAAGCACAATAAGTGAAGTATGCCTGTACTGAGTACCTATTTCTGTGCCTGGTACTTTACATTTATTTCTTTATTTACTCCTTAAACAGACCTTAGAGGTAGATATAAATAACCATGTTTTATAGATGATGAAACCAACTCAGAGAGGGGGAGAGACTTGACTAAGGTCACATAGCCAGTGAGTGGCAGAGCCAGGGTTCAGGCCAAGGTGTGACTCCAAACTGCTCTTTTAAGGTGCTCCCAATGGTTACTAAAAGGCCCTGGCAGGATTTTCTCCTCCAGCATTTGCTGCTGTCTATGATGATAGCCTACAGCTCATATCTGATTGGAGAGAAGAAATCATGTGAGTCCCTAATCTAGAAAGACAGATGGGTCTGGGCTACCTGGGAGGAACTCAGGGACCCAGATGGTAACTGATTGTGCCTTGCTTGGGTCAGTGCTTCAACAGTAGAAGCCTTACCGTCCCTTAAGCCAGAGACATTTTCTCTCTGAGGAGTGAGGCCAACTGTCATTGGGTGTGGCCTGATTCCCATGGAAATGTGGGCTAGAAAACATCTGTGGCTGCTGCGGTTGCCAGGCAACAACCAGCTACTCACTCATTTGACAGTCAGGGAGGCTGCCTGATGCTGTCAGAGATTCTTGGATCTGAGGCCTGGAGACCTCGATTCTGGTTCTGATTTGCTGAGTGAACTTGGGCAAGCCCCTGCCCCTTTCTGGGACTCAGTTTTCCATCCCTTGTATATAAAGAGCAGTCAGACTAGACTCTCTAAGCTGCAAAATGAGTAGATACCAGATGGTCAGAAACAGAGTGATGGTGGGGCAGGGCCAGAGTCCCAGGGCCAGAGTCCCAGGGGCCATTCATGGGTGAGGGAAGACTCCATTGTCCTCCTGTCCACCCTTCCCCAGCCTGTCCTGGCCCTGGTTACCAGCTGAGAGGAGGGACATTCCTTTTCTGACCCTGAGCTAATTCAGGCTACCCAGACTCCATTCCAGGCCAAGGCAGCCCAGTCTAGGAATTATCACAAGTTAGTGCCCATGGACTACCCAGCAGACTTTTCCCTATGGGGAGTTTCCTCAGTTCCTGCCAAAATGAAGCGATGCATCTCTGGGTGTTTCTCTGAACACCTATCAAAGGACCTTCTGATGCTGTTTGCACTGATAGTAAATCCTGATGGTTGTGTGTTTCACAGTAATCAGCACAGTTAACATGTTCCATTTCAAAAACTAACAGTAGTTGCTTGGTACAGCTACAAATGCTTTATGTCTGTGATCTCTTTTAATCCTCATACACTCCAGAGGGATGGGAACAAAAGCCCCTGTTTTACAGATGAGGAAGTGGAGCCTCAGAGAGGTGAAATGACTTGCCCAAGGTCTAAGTAAACGGTGGGGTCAGGACTCACACTCAGAGCTAGTGCTACAGCTTTGGGTTTCAAATCACTATAAGGTACCATTTCTCCAAATCCTAGGGCTGTGTCAGAGCTGGAAGGGCTCAACCTCCTCCCCACTCCCACTTTATAGATAGACAGATCAAGGCCCAGAGAGAAGTGACTAGCCCTGAGTAACACTGCAAGTCACTGTTAGAGCAGGTTCTAGGACCACTACCCCCCAGACTTTACCACACCATTCCAGAAAACAAAAAGTGCCCCAATTATAAACAAGAAAGCATCTTAAGGAATCTCCAGTATTTCCTAGGAAGTAGAACAGGGTTCACAGACAAGGATATCCTAGAGCAGTTGTCCCTGATCTTTTTGACACTAGAGACCAGTGCTCCTATGAGAATCTAATGCCTGATGATCTGAGGCGGAGCTGAGACGGTGATGCTAGTGCTGGGGAGCAGCTGCAAATAGAGACGAAGCTTCACTTGGTTGCCAGCCACTCACCTCCTGCTGTGCAGCTCAGTTCCTAACAGGCCACGGACCAGTATTGGTTCTCGGGGGTTGGGGACCCTTATCCTAGAGATCTCAGGGTTAAGACAGAGAGTCCCAGCTTTCCTCTGGGCAGCAAGGGGGCTGTGAGCATCACTCCTTTGGGCCTATAGAGGAGACGTCAACTCCAGACACTCACTGAAATGGTTTCTGTGCCCAGAATATTCTACGCCATAGTTGCCTTGCCTAGTTAATGCCTAGGTAGTTAATGCCTCAGGTGTCTGTTCAATGTCACTTCCTCTGGGAAGGCCTCTGTGAGCTCCTACATTCCTGCAACCATAGAGTCACATGGGTCTAGCCCTTTTGCATAACAGCACTGACTGCACTTTGCCCTGTGGACTCACAACACAGGCACATTTAACTAACACCAACTTTAGAACGTATCCTCTAACCACTGACCTCCAAAGATGTGACTTCAGGATTTGGTATTACCTTCACAAAAACAAGCTAACCTTTTAATATGTGCTAAGATGTTTCACATAAAAGCAGACTGGAATCACCCCTGCAGCCTCTAGGAGCACTCCCAAATTCTCTGCCCGATCTTAGTTAATCCTTAGAGACGGGGTCCTTTCCTTAAAGGCAGGGTGGTGGCTTCAAAGTCTAGATATCTTAAGACAGCCTTTCTTTTAGTTACTTCCTTCAGCCTAGTTCTCAGACCTAAGTACACAAAATAATTATGATTATCAGTAATTTAAGGACTTTTCAAAAGTAATTTTGAATGATATGCCCTTTCTGCCTAAGTGCTATCTTTAGAACCGAACCCCCTTCAGGGACACCCTCACTATAATTATAAATGTGAAAGAGTATTGAATTTCTATTTCTCCCACCTCAGAAGGATCTATTTGGTTCATCTCCGTGTACCCACACCCAGCACTACGCTGGGCATAGAGCAGGTACTCGGTAAATACTGATTAAGGGAATGAATCACATTTGCTTACTTGTGGAAATAAGACCAGAAGTGGTCTATGTGGGTCTAGGTGGCTACAGGTGCTCTCACCCTTGAAGGCAGGAAGCCACTTATGCATCTGTATGCACCTGCTCCCCGGAATGCACAAGGCCAGAAGCAGTGTGAGTGTGAATGTGGATGTGATATATATTTGTTCACATGCAAATGTGACAACCAGATGCAATTTTCTAGTTTTGGCAGTTACATTCCTATAGCTTCTGTAACAAATTACCATAAATTTAGTGGCTTAAAACAAGACAACTTCATTATCTCACAGTTGGAAGTCAGAAGTTTCAAATGGGTCTTAAGGGGCTAAAATCAAGGTGTTGACAGGGATTGTATTTCTTTTTGGGAGGCTCTAGGGAAGAATCCTTTTTCCTTGTCTTTTTAGCTTCTAGAGCTGCATTGCTTGGCTTGTGGCCCTTCTTGTATCTTCAAAGCCAGTGGCATAGCATCTTCAAATTTTTCTCTCTTATAAGGACCCTTGTGATTACATCAGGCCCACTCTGAGAATCCAGGATGATCTCCCCATTTTAAGATATTTAATCACATCTGCGAAATCTCTTTTGCCATATAAGGTGGAATTTACAGGTTCTGGGGATTAGGACCTGATATATTTGGGCGGCCCTTATTCAGCCTACCTTGCTCTGTTGAGCAAGACGCTCAATACAGGTTTGGTGAATCGCATCATAAGAAAGAATCACTGCCCCAGCAGAGAGCCCACAATGTGAGATCTGGGAGCTGCGGGAGCTGAGAAATCTTGGGCATAATAGAATCTGAAGTTCCTCCCAATATGGGGGGAGGGGCTGAATCATTACCCTCTCCCCTAATGCATTGCTGTTTCTCTGCCCCTGAAATAACTCCTGCCTAGCCTCTTCTAGGGATCAATTTTTTTGTTCTTATTTTATATCTTAAAGAAACAATTTACCAGTTTGTTACCAAACTAAAGAATCTTGATCTTTATGGATCGATTAATTGAAAAACAAAACAAAACAAAACTGTTTTGGTTGACTTCATGAACTTTGGAGTCAGAAAGACCTGGATTCAAACCCATGTACTAACTATAAAGTGAGGAGCCCCAGAAAATTCGTTTTGTTTGTTTTTTGATCTGTAAAATGGGGATAATGACATAACCTCTATCTTAAGGTGGTTTTGACAAATAAATAAGATAATGTACACTGTGGTTCTCCAAGTGTGGTTCCCAGACCAGCTGCATTAACATCACTCTAAAATTAGCCCAACCTCTGATATCCTGAATCAGAGACCCTTGGGGTGGAGCCCAGAGGTCC
>NW_011888817.1:9620626-9623647 GCF_000151845.1 Pteropus vampyrus
CTTAAGTCTCTTCCCAGCTGCAGGGCAGCTCTCCAGCATGTCTGAGCCTCAGATGAGGTCTGTCAAGCTCTGAAGTGCAGGGAAGATTTCCTTCTCTAATCGGGACCCATGTTTCTACTTGTTTGCCTGGCATTTGGCAGCTACTTCACCCCCCTGACTCACTCTGGTCTGAGGTCAACCAAAACCCCCAGGCTTTTTTTTTTCGGGAAATGTCAGAGCCTTGGTTGCTAGGGTCACCACAGTCCTTGATGAGTGTAATTCATTTTTTAAAAATAATGTTTAATTTCAAATTACAAAGGTTATTCATGCTTGATGCAATAAGTTAGGAAAACACAAAGGGGGAAAAATCACTAGTAGTGGTCATTTTTAAATGGACTGATTTTTAGAAAATGTCCTTATATTTTTGTGATTAAGAAAAAAAAAAGCTCATACTCAAGCAATTTCCATTTCTGGAGGAAGAAAAAGAAATGTTAATGTACCATTGAGATAAGTGTGAATTCTAACATATATAGACATCTCTTTTCTCATACAGAATTCAAATATGTGTCCATGTATAACAATGTAAACTCATCTCCCAGAGGTTACCACTGTTAATCTTTTGGGAAAGACTCCAGGTCTTTACAGTTAAACATCCAGTATTTTTAGACTTAAATCTAGGTCTAAATTTAGCACTGGATTTGGAGATAGACAGACCTGGTTAAAATTTTGGCTTCTTTATTTATTGGTTGTATGACTTTGGACAATTTAACTCTTGGCCTTAGTTTCCTCATCTGTAAAATGAGGGTGATAATATCCTTTCATCCAATCCATCCCAGGATTGTAGTAAAGATTAAAATTAATGGAAATAAAGCACACAGTCAGAGCAGGCAAAGAGCTCATATTAGGGTTGTTACTATTATTAACTCTTCACCTGGCCAGCTGGTGCTTCCTTTCTGATCCAGGTCAGATGCCACTCCCTTTGTGGCCTTCTCTGGCTTTTCCACACTTCACGATCCCTTGCTGTCTTGCTGCTGTCCAAGTCCATACTTCTGTTATAGCATCAGATACACGCTGCTGTGCCCCCTACACGCTTAAAGTCTTCCAGAGCAGAGACCATGTCTACCTTGTTCATTTCTGTGTCCACAGAGTCCAACAGAAGAGTGACCCACTGTGGCTGTCAGGAAGTGTTGAGTGAGAGAATTAGAAGGTGCTGGATAAGAATGTGTTGAAGGGATAGACGACTAAACATCGGAGAGGCTGAATGAGTTAGTGTATGAATGAATGAATGAGTCAGTAGCAGCAGGTGTCACTCATCAGCCCAACCCTCTTTCTCCCATGTGGAGGGTGAGACTCCTTAGATGAGGGGTGGGTGTGGGGCGGGATAGGGTGAGGCTCCAGCCTGGCTGAGATTGGGATAGGCCACGCCCCTCACAGTGGGAGCTGGGGGCGGAGCCTCCCAAGGCCTGGGATAAAGAGTGTTAGGAGCGGGGACGTGGGCGGGGCTGCAGGAGTCTGGGAGGCCAGCCAGGGCTTGGGGGAGGGGCCTGCGCCTAAGGGGGCGGGGCCAGAATCTATGCACCCACACAACCAAACCAGTTTCCGCAAATGCAGCTCCCCCCAGTTTGCAGTCATACCCGAGGCGTGAGCTCTGAAAGGGTCTCCGGCCGAGACAGAAGAGAAACTGAGGTCTTAGGGACAGGAGGCGGCAGTTTGCAAGCCCGGCAGGGGCTTCTCGCCGCTGAGTTTGAGCCCAGCCAGTTCTCTTGCTGTGTGATCGTCACTAAGACAGGTCTCCTTACCCGTTCCAGTTTTCCCATCCTGGGGACCTTTCTCGCTTTGGCATGATTAGGAGTTTTAACTCCTTTCCAGGCAACCTCAAAAAGAAAAAAAAATCTCCGAAATCAAAAAAACAAAAACTGATACTCGACACCACTGAGCAGACCCTTAGGAGCAGAGCTCAGAGTCAAACAAAAAGCTGTGTTACCCGGAGCTCCTTCCCTGCCTTTAGTTTCCTTACCTGTAAAATGACTACTGACAGTAACTGTTCCTGCTCCTAGGGGATGGCTCTGAGGAGTAAGCGAGCTGTTGTACTAAATAAACTGCTTGGCAGTGTTGGAAGCAAGTTACTCTTACTTTCCGAGAGCCAGTAGTTTCAGGCCCAGCCCTTTCTGAGGCTAGCCCCACAGAGGACCTCAGCTTGTGGTAGTGGCAGACATAGGAGGGCCTCCTAGGACATTACTGAGGCCCGTGTGCCTACAGCTAAAGAAACTAGTCTGGGTCTTTTGTGCTGAGAGCCTGGCTGGTCTCAGGGCTAGCAAGGAAGGGAGTTTTTAGAGAAGGAAATGGTTGTGGTGAGACAGAATGATGGAGCAACTTCTCAGGGATCTCGGTGGAAAGCCCCTTGCTCCTGGTGTGTTCTCATGGTGGGATGTGGGGCACACGCAGTGGCCCTGCCCATCCTCCATCACCGTCAGAAAGTACCTGGTGTTCATCAAGTGCTGTGACAGAGCAGCAACAGGTCTTAGCTCATGGAGCCTTGTGCCAGCCACTTGCCATCTCTGGGCTTTGGAACCTCCCTCTCCCAGAGAGGTTTCCCAGGGTGACCCAGAGGCTGGTCCCACTGTAGAGCCTCTATTTGGCTACCCCAAGGGACGCCCCAGGGAAATAGCCTTTGGAGTTAGCTCCTGATTTGCTGGGTGACATGGTAGATTGTTTCCCCTCTCTGGACCTTGGTACTGAGTAGGAGTGAAGTTGCATCTGGCTCTGCAGTGGCATGACCTTGAATGCAAGATACTGTGGCCAAGACAGGTATTTTGTAAATTCTGGGGTTGGGGACAGTAGCAAGGCCCAGTCCTGTGAAGAGGTGAATAAACACCCAGGACAGTTGGAGGACATGATCATTTTTCACTGAATGGCTTGGAGAAGACCCAACCTTCCTCTGTTTCTACTTCCTCATCAGTAAAACAGGGACATTCCCCACTGGGCTTCTTGTTCCTTCTCTGTAAAACAGGAGGGGGATGGGCTCCAAGCTTGTGATTCTGC
>NW_011888817.1:9623697-9643018 GCF_000151845.1 Pteropus vampyrus
CCTCACAGTGGGAGCTGGGGGCGGAGCCTCCCAAGGCCTGGGATAAAGAGTGTTAGGAGCGGGGACGTGGGCGGGGCTGCAGGAGTCTGGGAGGCCAGCCAGGGCTTGGGGGAGGGGCCTGCGCCTAAGGGGGCGGGGCCAGAATCTATGCACCCACACAACCAAACCAGTTTCCGCAAATGCAGCTCCCCCCAGTTTGCAGTCATACCCGAGGCGTGAGCTCTGAAAGGGTCTCCGGCCGAGACAGAAGAGAAACTGAGGTCTTAGGGACAGGAGGCGGCAGTTTGCAAGCCCGGCAGGGGCTTCTCGCCGCTGAGTTTGAGCCCAGCCAGTTCTCTTGCTGTGTTGTGTGATCGTCACTAAGACAGGTCTCCTTACCCGTTCCAGTTTTCCCATCCTGGGGACCTTTCTCGCTTTGGCATGATTAGGAGTTTTAACTCCTTTCCAGGCAACCTCAAAAAGAAAAAAAAATCTCCGAAATCAAAAAAACAAAAACTGATACTCGACACCACTGAGCAGACCCTTAGGAGCAGAGCTCAGAGTCAAACAAAAAGCTGTGTTACCCGGAGCTCCTTCCCTGCCTTTAGTTTCCTTACCTGTAAAATGACTACTGACAGTAACTGTTCCTGCTCCTAGGGGATGGCTCTGAGGAGTAAGCGAGCTGTTGTACTAAATAAACTGCTTGGCAGTGTTGGAAGCAAGTTACTCTTACTTTCCGAGAGCCAGTAGTTTCAGGCCCAGCCCTTTCTGAGGCTAGCCCCACAGAGGACCTCAGCTTGTGGTAGTGGCAGACATAGGAGGGCCTCCTAGGACATTACTGAGGCCCGTGTGCCTACAGCTAAAGAAACTAGTCTGGGTCTTTTGTGCTGAGAGCCTGGCTGGTCTCAGGGCTAGCAAGGAAGGGAGTTTTTAGAGAAGGAAATGGTTGTGGTGAGACAGAATGATGGAGCAACTTCTCAGGGATCTCGGTGGAAAGCCCCTTGCTCCTGGTGTGTTCTCATGGTGGGATGTGGGGCACACGCAGTGGCCCTGCCCATCCTCCATCACCGTCAGAAAGTACCTGGTGTTCATCAAGTGCTGTGACAGAGCAGCAACAGGTCTTAGCTCATGGAGCCTTGTGCCAGCCACTTGCCATCTCTGGGCTTTGGAACCTCCCTCTCCCAGAGAGGTTTCCCAGGGTGACCCAGAGGCTGGTCCCACTGTAGAGCCTCTATTTGGCTACCCCAAGGGACGCCCCAGGGAAATAGCCTTTGGAGTTAGCTCCTGATTTGCTGGGTGACATGGTAGATTGTTTCCCCTCTCTGGACCTTGGTACTGAGTAGGAGTGAAGTTGCATCTGGCTCTGCAGTGGCATGACCTTGAATGCAAGATACTGTGGCCAAGACAGGTATTTTGTAAATTCTGGGGTTGGGGACAGTAGCAAGGCCCAGTCCTGTGAAGAGGTGAATAAACACCCAGGACAGTTGGAGGACATGATCATTTTTCACTGAATGGCTTGGAGAAGACCCAACCTTCCTCTGATTCTACTTCCTCATCAGTAAAACAGGGACATTCCCCACTGGGCTTCTTGTTCCTTCTCTGTAAAACAGGAGGGGGATGGGCTCCAAGCTTGTGATTCTGCTTCCCAGCTGTGATCCTGGGCAAGCCATTTCACTTCTCCATGCCCAACGGGCATTTTATCTCTCCCCGCTCTCAGGATTGCTGAGTTCAAAGGGGGTGAACGGGGAAGAAAGTGGACACAAGAAAGTGGGCACAGCCTGGCTTCATCTCCCCCAGCTCCCAGAGGAATCTGGGGTATGCTGTTCCCACACGGCTTGCTGGGAGTGACCTTTGGAATCATCACCCTGGGGATCTGCTGAAAGACCTGCAGTGGCTCACCACTGCTCCAAAGAGATCAAGGACCAGCTCCAGCCTTCATTCAAAACCTTCTGCCACTCATAGCTAATCCTTCCCACTCTCCAAGACACACCAACAACCTTCCTCAAACAAGCCTTGTACTTTTCCTCCTCCGGAACTTTACTGGTGGTTTCAAGGTCCCAACTGTATTTGCCATGTTCCCTCCAGATCTGCTCCTCCTCCCACTGTTCTCAAGCTCGGAAACTGGGATCTATTATTCTCAACTCTTTTTCCCTCACCACCCACATTTATACTAGCCCCAAGTCATGAAGTTCTGTTCTCTGAGAATCCATCCTCTGTGTCTCTTGCATGTACCCCAGGACCTTATGGAATGTGTGGGGACATTATTTGAACAACCACACACCTTTTCTGCACTAGGCCCTGTGTTGACACTAGAGGCACAGGGATGGGTCAATCTTTACTCCTTAGGGGCCCCAGGCTGGTGAGGAGCAGGTCATGTAACCACATTCTTGGACTTGCCTATTTAATCCCTTTTCATTTTAAACCTCTACACAGTAGAACACAGTAAGACCTATAAACATGGGTTGAAGAGAACTGAATTGGCTGAGTGACCGTAGGGAAGCCCTTCCCTGCGCTGGCCCACTTTTATGTCATCTGCAGAATGGTGTGGCATTGATTTGAAGAATGGAAGGTTGGGGGCTTTTCCAAGTCCAACAATCTTGAAAGCAATTCTCTAGGCCAGGGAGCAGGGGTAGAAGGCAGACAGAGGCACAGCTGTTCAGATGCCTGTCTAGGGAGGAGGAAGTCCTGCTTCTGCTGGGCAAGCCCCAACTCCCTTGCCTTCACCTCTCCTCCCAGGAAAGTGTAAAGCCTTTTGTAAGCCTTGTCTAAAGCAGAGAGGCTGCTGGTTAGCTCCTTCCCAAAGCCCTGCTGATTTATCTGACTGGCCCACAGCCTAACCTGGCTGAGGACTGGCTGCTTCTTTCCAGTTGGCAAGTGAGCTGGAGTCCAGGATGGAAAAAGACAGCCCTGGGTCTCCACGCAGTGGCTACTGGCAGCAAAAGGTTCTTGAGTTAGATAGACCTGGGTTCGAACCCCAGCTCTGCCACTTTTTAGCTGTGAGAGTTAATTTTATGTGTCAGCTTGACTGGCTCATAGGGTCCCCAGATAGCTTCAGACTTGGACTGGAACTAAACCATTGGCTCTCCTGGGTCTCCAGTTTGCCGACTCACCCTGCACATGTTGGGAAATGCTGGCCTCCATAATCATATAAGCCCATTCTTTCTAATAAATCTCTTATAGAGAGAATATAAAATATAAGTAAATAAATACAAATATAAGTATATATAATTAAATGTATGGAGATATATAATTTATATGCATTTATATAAATGTGATACATGCATTTATATAAATGTATATAAATTACATATATATCTCTATATGTGTGTGTGTGTACACATATATATAAAATATCTCCATTCTATTGGTTCTGTTTCCTTGAGTAATACAGAGGCTTTGAGCAATTTGCTTGCTCACTCTGAACCTCTATTTTGAAATTTGTAAAAAATAGAAATAATATTACTTGCACAAGTACCACTTCCCTGCTTTAGAATTCTCATTATTTGCTGAAAAGAACTCCAAATCTTTGCAAGCATTTCAATGCTCCCTGGCCTGGCATGGCCTGCCTTGTGAAGACTCATTTCCTCATCACTGACAGGACACTCTAGCTGGACACCACTCCCTTTCCAGCTCCCATGCCTTTACACGAGTTGCTCCCCTCCACCCCTTTGAAAAGCACATCATCTCTTTGATCTGCGTGGTAAACTCTCACACATCTCTTTGGGCCCATCTCCAAAGGGTCCTCCTTTCAAGGGCCTTCCCTGACTCCCTTAGGCGTTGCCTGTGCCCTTGTGGCACCTGGCACACCCTTTGACTATCTCGTTATCCTTGCCATGTTGGGGTTGTGGGTCTATGCATCTGTTTCCCCAAACCGTGAGCCCCTCAAAGGCCTCACTCCAAATCACCCATCTCTGTACATAACAGAACGGTGGTTTCCCCTTCTTTGTGTTGGTTCAACATTTTTCAGTTTATGAAGCACTTTCAGATCCAAGATTTCACTTAAACTCACAGCAATGCAGGGAAGAGGCAGAGGCAGTTCATTCTACCTCCCTAGACAGGGCTTTTTCAGAAAGTAGAACTCAGGTCAGGAGTAAGGTTTGGTTCTTTGGCTTCTAAGGACTGCAGCTCAGCAGAGGCTAGAAAGGCAAGGCCAGGCTGGGTTGGGGCAGGGTGGGCCCCGGGGTGGCAGAGGGTACATGGGTGGATGGAGGCCACAGGAGATCAGGTGTGGTCTCAGATGTTCTGTGGGGTCTTGGGCAGCTCTCTTCATTTCTCCATTATTTTTCTTTAGCTCCACAAAATGTAGCTCTGAGGCCAATGTGGAACACACAAGATAATCAAGGGGCCAGTGCCCTGGGAATAAGATAAACTGTGGAAACTCCATAGATGGAGCAAATATATGCGCCCGAATATGTTTGAACACTTCAACTGTTTCCATCTTTCTGATAAGTGATCTGTTGTTAGAACTCCCTTCTCCAGGTCCACAATATCCCAAGACTCCTTATCAAAACCCAAAGATTCTCTCTATAAGTGCCTAGAGACCCTTCCACTGGGACCCAGAGGCCCCTGAATGGGGTCAATACCCCCTTAGGGTCCAAAGATGCCCCTTCCTCTTCAGGGCTTGGGGGGCCCAGTGCTCAAGGGCTTAGAGCTTCCTACAGTTTACAGATCTTTCTGATGGTGGTGCCCATATCCTCTAGAGGGACCTGTCCAGCCCTCGTGTGGGGCTTAAGTTTCATTTCATTCAAAAGCAGTCTTGCTTGCTAACTCAAGGGCAGAAAGAACCACACTCTGAGTGTCTGCTCTGAACTCTGGACTACCAGCAAGGCTGAGAAAACTGCTTGGGGTTCCTGGGCACCCTCAGGCTCAGCATGGGACTGTCTCCAAGTAGAAAATATCTCTTGGACCTTATCATGTCCCTCCAGGAAGTTGTTTCCCAGGAAAGTCTCTTGGGTTTGACATCCCCAGGGATAGTCTGGCCCAGGCCAAAGTGGCACTTTTCCTCCATGATCTCGCCAGATACCTCAGAGCCCAGAGATATGGGTTCTTGTCCTAGATCTGACTTGCTGTGTGGACATGGGTGAGTCGTTCAGACTTCCTGGGTTTCGGTTTGCCTCTGAATGAGGAGCACAGGGCCCCACTTCACAGAGGATCCAGCTAGATCGAAGATATGGAAATTATTTCCTGTTGACATTTGAATGATGGGAGAAAAATACTGACAGGAGGAACTGTGAAGCAGTGGGCCTGAGTCAGGCCCCCTATGGTCAGAAGACCTTAGACAAGTCATCTTGGACTTGGTAACACTCTTCCCCCTGCTGCTTCATTGAGTAAGCCAGCTCCTCTGCATCCTTGGGTTTGAACTGCAATGTTACTTCCTTAGGAATACGTTCCCTGTCTTCCCAGAGAGGTCAGCTCCCTGTTATAATGTTCTCCAGCTACTCGTTTTTCCAAACAACCAAAACAGTAGTAAATAATTAATTATTGGCATGCTAACATATTTAGCACCTGTCTTCCCAGCCAGACTGTGGGCTCCTTACAGGAATCCTATTTGGCCTGTTCTCTGGAGGCCAACGTAGGGTCTGACTCATAGGTGTTCAGTAACTGTTTCTGCATCACCTGGCCAGCTGAGTCTCAGCTGCCTCCTTGGGCTGCTGGAGAAACCCAGAAGATAGAGGATGAGACCCACAGTATGATGTACTTAGGATAAGTGGGCTGCTATGGAAAGAGCTTTATCTGAGATTAGAGGTAAGGAAGTGCCCTGAACAGGAAGGCAGGGTGGCCTTTGTCCTTAGGGAAGGGAAGAGGTTGCATGGGCCTACTTGGGACTCTAGAGGCTTGGGGCCCTCCCAGGTGCCTGTGAGGTCTGTGTGTGGGCCCTGCTCTCTCTAGCCTAGGAGCCTTCAGCTTTGGCTCAGCAACTTGGTGCTCAATTCAGGCCTTTGCTGCCTCCCACCTGCCCCTTAATCACTAGGCTGTGATTAATTTTTCTGTCTGTTCCCCAATCCCACAACTGACTGGGAACTAATTGGAGGCAGGGATCAGCTCAGCTCCCACCCCACTTCCCATGGCTTCACTGCACAGCACAGGGCCTAGCACCAAGGAGAGATCCTAAATAACCTGGCACCTGGGTTTCCCGGCAAGAGAGACTGCTTTGTGGTACACACAGTGCTCCACCTATCATAGGTGATATGCAGGAGGAAGATCAAAGACGGGGCAATCTTATTCATTCACCTTCCAGGAAACTGAGGCCTATGGAGGGGTAGGAATTTGCCCAAGATCCATAGCACATCAGTGACCAAGCTGGGCCCAAACTGCATGGGTCCTGATGTTTGGTCCCCAACTCTGGGCTGTAGCAACCTCATAATGTCCCTGTATTAAGCCAGGGTGCCTGGAGGCCCCAGGGACCCAGTCCCTGCAACTGCTCACTCTACACTGGCTCAGCCCTTCTGGCCGGGCTCTCAGCCAACTGCAGCACAAGGGTCTGTCCGCCCCTGCCAAAGGTCCCTGTCAGCAATTTAGGGAAGTGGCCAGACTACTTCTCACTGGGTGGCTCAGACACAGCAAGGCCTAGAGCAGCATCTCCACTGGACTGTGAGTTCTGAGGCTGGCCTTCCAGCTGGACAGTGTCCTCCTTGCCAACCTGATTAGAACCTGATTAAACTTGTGGTAACAGTCTGAAGGGCACACAGCAGAGCCAGGCATGGAAAATGCACTCAATAAACATTCATTAGCATAACATGATGATGATGATGAAACCCGTCTACCACTGTAGCTAAAAGCACAGGCCCTGAAATGGGCCTGCCAGGGTGTAAATCCAGGCTCCACTGCTAAGTAAAGCAAGATAGTTAACTTCTTTATGTCTCAGTTTTTGAATCTTTAAAATAGCTAGTGTCTTTCATTCTTTCACCATCCAGCTAATTTCTGCTCCACTCTCAGTGCCCAGTTTGGATGGTGACTTCTGTAGTGCGCTCAAAGTAGTTGCTTTCTCCTGTGATCCCATCATTTCAGTTAACACCATGATTACCTATTAGCATGGGAGTTTCTCTCTGGACTGTACCCTGTGCTTCTTGTATCCTGTGTCTGGCTCAGCACCAGTGGGCCAGAGGCGGAAGCCTGATGTTTGCTGAAGAAGTGAAGGACTTCCAACCATCCATTCAGAAATGCAGCTCTGGGTCAGTCCCTGAGCTAGGCACTCGGGTCACAGAGGAGACCGAGATCTACTCTTTGTCCTTGAAGGAGCCCCAGTCATTTGGGGGGTGGTCGGATGTGTCCATGTATTTACAAATGAAAAGGTGCTCAGGTGGCTTGAGTGGGAAGTGGGCCCAATCACACTTCCAGATGATGAATTGGAGGTTGCCAGGTGGGTGTGGAAGGGAAAGGAGGCTATGGGAGGAGAAACGGGGTGGTGATTTCAGAGGTGTCTAAGTGGTTGTTATGCCAAAGCATAAAATACGAGGGGGAGACAAAGCTGGACGGGCCTTTGTGCAGCAGGCTGACGAGTCTAGACTTTACTCTGCAGCACCTGTTCTGAAAGTTTGCAGTCTCAGGTGTGGGTCTCATGCCCATTGTTGAATGAGTCGCTGTGGCCAGGGGCATGGAATTTACCAGTTGGCCAGGCCTAGGTCAACTGACCAGCCCTTTAGATGGTGTCCAAATAAATTCAGGGTTCCGCAATCCAAAGTAAGTGGGGTAGATGCTGAGCAGGTTGAATATAACATCAGACCCAGCCCCCAAAGCAGGCATTTTAATCCTTGTTTCTTTCCTCCAGACTACAAACTTGAGGAGGGTAGGACCATATCAATACTGGTTATTGTTAAATTTCTAACACCTAGCATAGTGCTTGGTATGTAGCGGTGGCCTAATCAATATATAAGTGAATAAATACATCTCTTGGTAAATAGTTTAACTATATAGTGTTTGAATCAGGATGATTTTAGTTGCAAATAACAGAAAACTGGCTTAACAATAAAGGAAATTTGTTGGCTCATGCAACTGAAAAATCTGGTGTAACTTGGCAGTTAGGCATGGTTTGATCAGGACTCCATCCTCAGGCTGGCTTTTCTCATGGTAGCAAAATATCTGCAGCAGTTCCAGACCTCATATCTGTACTCTATACTGTCCAGAGCCAGAGAGAGAAAAGAGAGAATCTGTATCTCAGCATTCCCA
The DNA here is from genome assembly GCF_000151845.1 of Pteropus vampyrus. NCBI lineage: Eukaryota > Metazoa > Chordata > Mammalia > Chiroptera > Pteropodidae > Pteropus > Pteropus vampyrus. The sequence goes on from NW_011888817.1 coordinate 9,631,843, forward strand.
AGTCTTGAGATTCACTGTGGACTGAGTAAGGTCATCTGCCCACCTGTGGATCAGCCATTGGGGTCTGGGTTGTTTATTGGCTAGGCTTTGATCATGTCTCAGCCTTTGAATGGGGATCAGAAAGGAGTAGAAACAGCTTTCCTTAAACCATGTGGATTCCCAATTAGAACTGAGACAGTGGAGAAGGGGAAAGCAGTCTAGATCCTGGGGAGGTGACCAACAGAAATCTTAATCAAATACACTGAATTGTGTACAGGTATAGATAAGGGCTGCAGGAGTTAAGAGAAGGCAATGAGCGAGGGTTGCAGCACTTAGAGAAGGGAGGCTTAATGCATGAGGATGAAACCGAACTAAACCCCAACGAGATGAAAGATTTAGACAATGGGGCGTAGTGGGTGGGTGGAGAGGATGGAAGGACATCCCATAAAGATGTATTGAGCATCTCTCATGTGCCAAACTTCATGTTAAACCCTCTATGTTATCGCAATGAATCCTTACAGCAACCTGTGAGGTTAGTATCATCATTTCCATTTTACAGATCAAAACTGAAACCTAGAGGTCACAGAGTTGAAGTTGGGACTTGGACCCATCTTGTCTGGTTCTGGAGCCATGATGCCAGTGAGTGAAGAGGGCCATGGTCGCCTGGGAAGTTTGCACACTAGTGGAGTGGACTGACCTCAAAGAGGTAGTCAAGAGTGTGAAGCTAGATTCGAGTCTCGGCTCCCAGCTTGTGCTTGTGCTGTCTCCTCTACCTGGAACTCCTTTTCCACCCACCTATCCAAATCCTACCTCTTCATGGCCCCGTTAAAAGCCTGAGCCCTACAGTACGTTATAACACCTAGCAGCACTGAATTGCATATGGGACTGTCATCCCACTAGATTTCTGTGAGCTCCTCACAAAAACTGCACTTTAACTTTCTATCTTTGGAATTTGACAGTGAACTTCCCATGGTTGCCATGGTGACTTCTTCCTCTGGGGGTTGGAGGGACATCATAGGTACATAATGTTCAGTCCTCAGAGATTTACTTGGTCTAATCCTCTCATTTTATAGGAGAAACTGAGGCCCATAGAGGTTGGGACTTGCTCAAGGAAGCAGCTGAGTCTAGAACGTAGGAGACTAGACTACAAAAATAATGTGGCTGGAAGAAAATTGTTAGCTCTGGAGCCAGACCGAGCTCAAATTCCAGCTTTTCTGTTCCCTGGCTGTGTGACCTGGGCAAGTTGCTGAACCTCTCTGAGCTTCATTTCCCTCATTTGTGTGGTGGGATTATAATGGAGCCTACATCCCAGGGCTGCTGTGAGAAATGAATGAGTTAGTCCTGAAAAAGCTCCCAGCATAGAACCTGGAATGTGATAGCTCTGCAGAAATAGAGGGCTTTTGTTATCAGAATTATGACCTGTGAGACATGGCAATGCCAGCCCCACCCAGTAGGGCCTTTGGGGTCCACTCTGCTTCCAAATTCCAGTCCACTTGCATTCCCTTCAGAATATCTGAGACAAAAAGATATAGTGACCTTGGGTGGGGGTGGGCCAGAGTCCCCCTCCCTTGAGATCCTGGCTTGGGATAATAGGACTCCTTTGTAGGTCATAGCCCCGCTGCTATCCCCATTGCCCCACTATTCTGAAGCCACCAAGACCAGGCACTGAGCCTCCCCTGCTTCTGCCTCAGGCTGGCACAGGTATGGAGGAGCTACAGACATGGGTGGCCTTGGGTTGGAACTGGGCCAGAGACACAGCCTGCAGGGCAGCTGTATAGGACCATAGCAAGAATGACAGCACTGGGCAGATGCCCAGATTTGTCTCTGGGGTAGAGATGCTCCGAGAGCCAGAGGGCACAGTTCCAGTACTAAGCCCCCAGTGCCACCCAAAAGCCATTCCAGCTTGCCCCCTTTTGAGAGTCGCCACCTAGCTCCTGCTTCTATGAGTCCCTGACCCTCAGGTGTAGAGGCACCCAGGCTGAAAGTTCAGATCCTGCCCTGCTTCTCCCTGACTGTGGGATGGTGGACAAGTCACTTCACTCCTGTTTCCTCCCCTGTACAATAGCAATAATGATGCCTTCTTCAGAATTAAATAGGATCCTGTGCGTGAGAGTGTCTCACACTAGCTCTTCACACAGTAGGTGCTCAATATGTTTCTTCCCTCCTCTCTCAGCTGTGCCATTGCTAGGGCAGCAGGGATCAGACTGAGGCATGATTCCTTTGAAAGTTTGCCAAGCTCTGACCTTAGCCATCGAAGTTGTGCCTTCTTGTCCCCACCAGATGGACTCCCCAAACCTGGGCTCAGTCCTGGTTCTGCCCCTGACTAGACAGCATTTTATGTACCACTCACATCCTGTGAGCCTCAGTTTCCTCATCTGCAAAACAGACACACTAATACTCACATTTAATGATTCAATAAATGTACTCTTGTGTGTGCTGGGCCCTGGCGACCCAGAAACAAAGATAAACGAGACAGTGCCTGCCCTCCAGGACCTCCCAGTCTAGGAGGGCAGATAGACACAAAATCAGAGACACATGGACAGCAGTAAGAACACAAAGCGAGGAGTGATCTTGTTAACTAAGGTGGGTCAACAATGGTTTCAGAGGAGGGGACATCTGAGCCACACCTTGAAAGATGACTAGGAGTTTGTCAGGCAAGCCACTGGGGGCAGAGTTTTTGTGTCAAATTAATGTTTTATAAATTGGGCTGCCTTTCCTTGCTAGGCTACTACCTGAGCCCATCTTGCTCCCATGGGAAACAAAGAAATGCCCTAGAAACCCATCCCTGGGCCTAGAGTTCTTGGAACAGGGGGCAGAGACGGGAAACGTTGGCCTGGGATTTCCTTGAGCTGAAGTGCTGACTAGTTAATCTCTGAGAGTTGGTAGCTATGAACTTCTCTGACTTCACTCATTCACTCAGATTTCAGTGCCTAGCACCATGCCTGACGCTTTGCTTCCAGACGGGCAAAGGGGGATGAAGCAGATACGGCCCTTCCTTTTGAGGTCTAAAGAGGACAAATGAATAAATAATCACAACACAGCATAGCCATACTAGCAGTAATCCCAGAGGGCGCCAGCTCATCCTGAAGCCATTAGCTCTTTTTGTTTGTTAATTATGCGACACATTAAACAGAAAAATGAGAAGACCCAACAAAAAATTTAAAGTAAAATCTCCCTTAGTTTCCCCACCCAGCTGGATCACATGAGCTTAAAACAATACACAAAAATACTAAATACAATGTGGTATATTGGAGTGGATCCTGGAGCAGAAAAAAGAACTGGTAAAAACTGAATAAAGCCAAAGTCTACTAACGTACCAATGTCAATCTCTTAGTTTTGACAAATGTACCGCAGTTATGTAAGGTGTTAACATTGGGGGAAGCAAGGTGACATGTATGCTGACACTCTGTATTATCTCTGGAAATTTTCTGTAAACTTAAAATTATTCCGAAATAAAAAGTTTACTTTAAAAAAATGGAGCCATTCTCTATTGTTTTATACCTGTTTATTCACGCAATAGTTTATCATGAAATTCTTGTCTGGAAATGATTTATTTGATGACTGCATACTATTCCATCCCATGAATGAATCATAGCCTATCTCCTCCGTTGTTGGAAATTTAGGTTGTTTCCATTTTTTTACCCTGTTATAAAAAATGCTAGACATACTTAGTCATTTCCTTAGGATATATTAATAAAGTGGAATTGTTGAGCCAGAGCTGCCAGCAAGGGAACACGTACTGAGCACCACGGGACATCATGGTTCTAAAGCTCTTGATATACACAAATTTGTTTAATTGTGCCAACTACACCAAAGCGGAGGTACTGCTCTCATTCCTTTACTATAGGGCAATTTTCAAAGATTTTCAAAGATGAGACAACAAATTCTCACCAAAGACTCTGTCAGCACCACCTCCCTTGTGTCCCATGCGACCTGAAGCACACAGATCAATCCCATCATGCTCATCTGCACTCCCTCCCATTTGGGCTTCAAGGAGGACAGTTCCTGCAGGTAGCCACTGGTCTGTGGATTAAGAGCAGGTACCGCCAACCTAATATGTGGCTTCAGCAAACATATCAGTAAAAAGCAAACTGTTCTGGTTTGGTGCAGTATTCCAAGGGAGATGGGGGTGGCATCGGGGAATTGGAATGAGTAAAGATTCTGAAATACCTGGTAGTCATGGTAAGGTCCTTTTTTCCTTGGCAAATGGCTATGGGAAAGGAGGAGGAAAAAAGATCATTTATTAGACAGCTATTTTTCAATTCATACTGACTCTGCCACCCATAGTTGGGTACTATGATCCTCATTTTACAGGTGAGTTTATTGACGTTTAGAGGTTGTCTCCCTAAGGTACACAGTAAGCTACTGTCAGTGCTGAGACCTAACCAAAGGTCAGTCACCCCCCAGAACCCATGCCAACATCACTAGGCACATGACTGAACACAGAGCTGACAATAACATTGAGAGATTCCCTTCTCTTGAGTTCCACAGCAAAGGGTCACCCACTTCACGGTCAAAGCACTGATGCGTGTGTTTCGGAGAGGAGGAAGGATGGCACATGAGCAGAGCTTAAAATGGACCATCAGCTCTGTGTGTACAGCCCTTGTCTCCTCTTCTGGGTTCTTGACATTACTCTTGAGCTGAAAAACTTTGCTTCTATTGTTTCTAAACTTGGTTTGAAAAACCCTTATTTCCAATTAGATGCGGATTTCCCAAGAACTCTAGGGGTTCACTAGGTTAAAGCAGCCCTGAGTGCTAGTGGCATCTACCTTCCTTCGGGGGATGTGTCCTCTGACTGGAACGCCCCATCCCCCCCAAAGAGCCACCCTGACCCCACCTCTTCCCCCATGCTACCCAATTCTCAGCAGTCTGACCTCCTGTACCATATAATTAGCCCTTTCTTTACACTCGGTTTCTTTTCCAAAATAGACTCAAGGCTGTTTGCAACACACATCTGAACACAAAAACACTAAACACAAATGACTGAGATTGGGTGAGGTGGAGTGAGAATTTATTAAGAAACTCTGGCAGAGGGAAGCATAGCAATTGAACACAAGGGAAGTTTCCTCACAGCTAGGGCAAAAAGGAAAACAGTAGAAAATGAAGCATTTCTTATCTAGTAGAATATAGACTAGCTAAATATTCCTATCATGAAGCTCAGAGAGATATGTCCCCAAAGTCTGTATCTAAGGGACACCACACAATGTAATGATTTGCTATACAGCAATCTTACCCATAAGAACAGATCTGTGTGGCCTGAGGGGTGATCTACATAGGGCCTGGGCCTAAGTCTTGTCTTACCTTCACCCTCTGACACTTTGTCTTTCTATTCCTGTCAGTTCTCTGCTGAGGGCATCCTGACTGGGAACCTAAAAGGAGCCTCCTGTGAGAGATGCTCAGCACCACACTGCCTGGGACTCTGAACAGAACTGCCGTATTCCCACGATGGGAGGACAGAGTCTCTCTGGGGTTAAGAATAATGCAATGCCATAACACGTACGGTAGGGCCAGTATACACACCTTCCTGTTGGCAACCTTCCCAAAAACAGACAAGGGGTTGGTGTGTATGGGTGGGGGTAACTGACTCCTCTCTCCCGCAGTAACTTGACCCTCTGGCCCTTCTGGAATAGGGGTGGTTCCAAGATCTTTGCAAATCTAGTACACTGGAGCTTTAGCACCCACAGCGAAGAAGAAAGACAAAAGAGAAAAAGGCCTTACCTGAGGTAGCATTCCCCAATCAGGTCCTTCATTGTAATAGAGCAAATCTACTGGATTTTCTTCTTTCATTCAGATCCATGGCTCGTAGATTTTGCTGTATCATGAGTGCCTTGAGAATCTTTCTCTTCTCCCAGCAAAGTGTCAAAGCAATAGGCACAGTGGTAAAAGGCTGAGGTGTGGAGCCAGACAGGGTTCACTCTGGTTCTACCATTCCCAGAAGTATGAACCTCAAAATGCACACACATAACATGGAGATCATAATAGTACACACATCCACAGGGTTATTGATAATAAATTATAACATATGCAGAACCTACCACACAATAAGCATTAAATGTTAAATTATTATGGAAATTAAAAATACAGAATTCTGTACATAATTTCAGATGTCCATGGACTTCTAGGACATCTTCAGGTTAAGAATCCTTAGCCCGGTTCCTAAAAATCAGGAAGACAATAGGCTTTGCCAATGTCTACATTTTCAATGTGAATTCCATCAGCATATACTGAACATCAGCTGTGCACTGATATCCTGGCCTTCATCAGTAGCTTGGTTACCAGAGTTGTCAGCACACTTCAGGGGCAGGGACCGTTTCCATTCTACTGATGAGGTGCGATGACTTTGCCCAAGGACTCATCGTGGAGGTGCTGCTGAAATCTGTCCTCCGACTCATTTAGCTGCCTTCCTGAGAAGACTGGTGAGGCTTCTTGGGGACCGGTGCTGCTCTTCATCCTGCTCTGTCTGCCTGTGACACTTTGTGCACATGAGAGATCCTAAGACACACACCTTGGGTCCTCAAACTGGCAGTGACTTCTTCAAAATCAGTTCTGGCAGTGTGAGTGTCCATGAAAAAGAACTCTCATCCGGAGGGGCCCTGCTTGCTGTAGAGCTGCAAAAGTCACTAAATCACTTCAGCAACAAAATCAAGGCCACAGTTCGAGTTCTGACTCTGCCTCTCGTGTGTGACCTCAGGAATTGTACTTTACCACTCTGAGTTTTGGTTTCCTCACCTGTAAAATAGAAGAACAATAGTTCCGACCACCTACGGTGCTTCGTAGAGGTCAAGTGAGGTCATGGGTATTGTTCGCACAGTAACTGGCATATCAGTCCTCCAGGAACAGTAGCCGTTCTTATCTTACTCAGTTTCAGTTTCCAGATGAGGAAACCAAGCCCGAAGAAGTGAAAGAGTAACAGCTCATTGGGTCTTCTTCAACCACACCACGAGGCCTTCCAGGCTAGTTTGACAAATATTTCCCCATTTGTTGCATGATGGTCAATGAAGGGAAGAAAATTTTCATAGGGTCTTTAAATAGCTCAGGGAATGAAAGGTCAGGATGACACTTAAAATGACTCTGTAGAGGTGGGGAAGTGAAGCAGAAGAGGGAGTTGGCTCAGGGAGAATACAGCAGTGACAATTCTGCTTCTCTCCAGAGTTAAGGGCCTGAAAGGAGAAGAATGGTGGCACTTCTGGCTCGGCTCCCTCTGGTTTCAGGGAGAGCAGTTATTTCCCAGAACCTCACTGGCAAAGGCAGCCCTTCCAAAGAGCAAGAGAGCTTTAGTTTGGACAAACAATTTAAGCTCATTTTTGCCGGGGAAGAAAGGATTTATAAAGAAGCAACTAAGGGTATTAAAGAAGCATCTGAAAAGGCAGCCAAAAATCTGGCTTACGGATTAGAAGCACTGGCTTTCTAGACTGTGGACGACTGTCTGCACAACAATTATCCAGCCCAGCAGGAAGCAGATATTTTTCTGTGTATGTATGGATCCAATTAACACTTATCCCGTCGTGTGCCAGGCACTGAGCAAAAAGCTTCTCCTTACAAACTTCATTTAATACCAATGAGTCTGAGAAGGCGACATCGCCAGTCTTTCTTTCCAGACAAGAGCAGAGTAAATGATATTTGTTGTACATCCCCTGAACTCCGAGCACAGTGCTATCTCCACTAAACCAAGCTGCCTTGTCCTTGGACTCAAGAAAAGCCTGCATATTAGCTGAAGGTCAAGAGGGTGCCGTCTCGTCTCATGTGCACACACTTGGACCGTCTCACCTCATGGCTTCTAGCGACCACCAAGAAGGGGCTTCCAAGTCAGATCTAGAATTCAATGATGTTTTACTAGCCCAGATCTCCTCAAAAAAATGCCACAACAGGGGATACAAACTTTTACATACTTTATTGATTTAGGGGCCAAACAAGGCAGCATTTTGTCAGTTAAGAAAGGCACCTCACTGAAAATAATACATCACAGTGCTGTCGAGTGATCCCAGTCACAGGATTTGAGGACAGGAAGGACAATCTTTGGATGAGGGTGTTTGGGACACTTGCTCATTTATTTAAAGGGTCCCTTCACACATCGTGGATGGAAGAAGGCAAGAGTGTAGGATTGTTCCATACGTTGGGTAGTCGCTGACAGCTTACCCATGAGAGCAGGTGGGCTGGTAGACCAGTGGTAAGTCAGGAAAGGGAGTGAGATCAGCCTGCCTCACTCTTCCCATGACTTCTGTAAACTTGATTTGCTGAGCCTCTGCCCCCATGAGCATACCCCATACATATTTCAAATGTAAAGATGATTTTTTGATCTCATGGTGTGGGGAACCAGGGTCAGCAGTCAAACCCTTCTTGTCCCAAGCCATAGGACACACAGGACAAGTTTGATTTCCTGCATTGCTTGAGTGGCAACCCATGAGGTTCAGAGATAAAAGCCGAGGACTTAGGGCACTGGCTTTAAAAAACATTGTCACTAGTCCAGAGTAAATAAAAACTTGATTTCTTAGAAATAGTACTGTACTTCCCTATTTCTACTTATACCCTCCAGTTTTTTCAAAAATTAATTATGCTTTTTAAGATTCCTACTATACGTATAAAAAATTGCCTCACTATAACACTGCTGCTCTTCCAGTATTTTTCTTGAGCCCCTCACCACTCTTCACTCTCCACGCTTACCCTGACCACCCCTCCCCTCTGCCCAGCACCTAAGAGCAGGGATCACGCCGCGGGGTGACGAGCAGTGGTGCAGTCTCGCCTGGCCTTCTGTTACTAGGCTGAAATAGAGAGGAAACAAGAGAGAACAAAATGGGTTTTTAAAAACTAAGTAAACATCAGAGAAGGCTGGCATGCATGCCCCAGCAACCAAATGCATTAAACACGACATTTCTCTGCCAGGTGAAAGCTCTCGTGCTTGCTGAAGTTAAAGCTCTGGAGTTAAATGAAGTAAAAACAAAATTCTAACCACCCCCAAAAGACAAATGCATCCCCCACAATCTTCTAGTTTTCATCAATAGCCCACAGATCACACAAATTTGTCATCCATCCATATACATTCACGTGTGCATGTGCGCACATGTGAATGTATATGGATGGATGACAAAAATTTTAGCAAGGATCACACGTATTCAATTAGCAAACATTCAAGGCCCTCGACTTTGAGGCCAAGTGCCTGCAACTGTCCCCAAAGGTGAGGAGACTCCAAGATTCTGAGGCCACTCTCATCCAGAAAAGGAGCCCAGATCTCTGCAGACAGAGCTGATAGTTTTGGTTTCATTCCTTTTCCTTGCCCATTCCCAGAAGTCATGTGCTTCCCAGAAACACACCACACCAGACTGGGTGGAGTTAGTTTACAGCCAGGAAAACAAGGCAGACACTCACTTGAATGAGACAAAGAGGGAAGCAAGATGGTCACATACCCACGCTCAGCTTCCAGGTGGATAGAGGACAAGACAGCAGGAGAGCTCAGGTCAGGTGGGGACTGGGCACTTTAGAGTTTCTGCCCTGAGTCAGCAGATTATGCTGGGGCACACGACATTACTTACTGGACCTGCCACTGATTTTCTAATGGTTTTTCCAGAGGCCGCTATTTTTGTCGTCCCTCTTAGCAGTCTATTAATTCATCTGTTTACTACAAATCAAACTAGAGACCAAAAGGCACGGCATGGAATCCAGGAAATGTTTAATAGCCAGGGAGCTGAGGTTAGGCATAAAAGTTTATTACTGTCATAGGTGATCTTATTTTCGGGTGATCTTTTCTTGGGGAGTCTGTGGCCACCACAATCGTGAAGTAAGGGATAAAGGATTGGATCTGGAAGGGAGAGGAACTGAGTTTAAAAGGTATATATCTGACTTGGGTTTCATATCCTAGAGAGTGACCAGGTTTGAATAAATTCTAATCAAACGAATCCATGAATAGACCATCTCCAAATCACTGTTTTGTTCATCCTTGGAAAGAAAGGCAAACATCAAAAACAAATATTAAAACAAAATCCACTTTGGGGAAGTGGATTGGCTGCTCTCAGATGCCCAGCCTCCATGTTCAAAAGACAGTCGGAATTCAAAAGGTCCTTTCACTTGGCCACAATTCAGTTTTCAAACACAGGTCCTAAATGATCCTTACTTTATAGAATCATGATGCAGATTACAAAAATATTCCAACTTGGTCTGGCTCTTTCTACGGTGATTCTGTCTCCCAGTAATTTCTGGAATCTGTAATGTAAGTACCTTCTGACTCCCATTTAGGGGAAAAAAAATCAATGATCTCTGTCCATATACTGACTCATATGTCTTTTTATTGTAGGCTAGGAAATAAGCAGAATTCCCTGCCAACGATCTGCCATTAGGAACTCAGGCCCTGTCTGACTACATTTGACCCTGGACTTCTAAACAGCTGTTGGAGATAGAATAAAAACCAAGGAATTGGGGTACCCGGCAGACACCTTAGTTTATTCTGGTCGAAAAATGAAATCAAGAGTATGGCAAAAGAAGTAAATGGTTGATAAAGAAACCTTCCCTGTAACTTAGAAAATAGAGTATACACATACCTATACCAAAAATGCGTGTGCACACACACGCACGCACACATACACACACAGATGAGATGAGAGTTGCACATATATCAAAGATACATTAAGCAAGTGCTTTTTTTAATCAGTACATCAAATGATATTCTTGCTGACCTGAGGAAGCTTCTCTCTGTCTGCTCTGCTATTCCCACCTACTCCCTCAGCAGAGACAGAAATAAGAAAGCAATTCCTTTGTGGACCCAACATTAGATAAACATAACCAAGTCTTTACATGTGGCTTTGGAGAAGGCTGCTAGGATGCTTGCAAACACGACATCAGGGGTCTGGGATGCGTCGATGGCAGAGTGTATCCCCCGTTTCCTGTAGTACTCCACCAGCGGGATAGTTTGAGTGTGGTAGGCCTCCAGGCGGATTTTCAAGGCCTTCTCATTATCATCTGATCTGCGGATCAAGGGTTCCCCAGTGATCTGAGAACAGGAAGAGGACAATAAAAGACTGAGATTGTTAGCAAGGTTTCCTTATGCGATGCCAGAAGCACATTTGAGATGCTGTGTGATCCCAAAGTCCATCAGAGGGAAAGAGAGACAATCTAGACTCTCTCCAATAAAGAACTATAAAGAACTTTACTACTCCCAGCAAGTTGGTCCCAGGAGCAGACAAACTGATCCAGAGAAGTCAGGGAGTCT
>NW_011888817.1:9643933-9664372 GCF_000151845.1 Pteropus vampyrus
AAAAAAAAAAAAAAAGCAAAGGAAGAAAGGGGAAGGAAAGAAAAGGAAATTTACTGTCCTGTGTTTACATACGTCATCTTTCATGGGCTCCTTTGGGGGGTTGAACTCTTCGTGGTAGGAACGGCCACTCATGGGGTGAATCAGCCTAAAAGACAGCACATGCATACAAGTCAGGTTGCCTGAAGGTATGCTAAACCCCGGGGGTGTCCAAGATGACAAGCAGAGACAGAGAAGCTGGATGCAACAACTTTAGCCCCGCCGAGAACATAGCTATAGGCATCTTGTTTAAATAAGGTGATACTAGAGTGTGTTTTCTATTTTGACCCAACATTAAAATAAGCGTCTGGCTGAAGAAGCTGGCTGAACTGCCTACTTCAGGACTCAAGAGAGGAACTCTGGTGCTGGTCTCGTACAGCCATTCATTCTATTCACCCGTTCTATTCGACAAACATTTACTAAGAGTCTGGTCTGATTCAGGCCTTTAGCTAAGTCCAAAGCCTACAGAGCAACAAGTCAAGATCCTGGCTCATAAGCAGTGCTTAATTCAGTGGGGGAGACAAATGTGGAAATAAATAACTACAATAAATGTGATAATCTTTTAACAGAGATGCATACAAAATGCTATGGGGGACAGAGAAACTAATCTTATTTTTTAACCTAGTGTTTTATAAACTCAGAAAGACACTATTAGAAAACTATATCCTATGGATGTAAACACCACCAGACAATGCAGCACCCCTTTGTGATTACAAAGGTAAAAGAGAGACCAACTATTAGAGGGCAATATTCAAGACCGATGGAAAAATGACTTATTAAACAAGCCAGGGAATAAAGAGCCCAGGAAGAAGCATTTCTTTGGCTTGTAGCCACATCTGTACTATGCCCTCTTAGGCAAGGAGCCCATGTCCTGATTGGAAGAGGCCTTGCTACAGGAGCCCAGAAACCTAAGAAGGGAAGGAGGCAGGCCAAACACGGCTCAACAGCCAGGGCCTGCTTGCTCAAGCTCGTGTTTCCCAATTTTGTGTCGATCAAGGTCTGCATATTTAATCGATGGCTGCTCTCCTCAAGGAGGTCTATTAGACCAGAGTGTCCCAACATTTCACCTTCTGGAGAGCACAGGGCACAGAGCAGCAAACAATACTATCTCCTCTCCACATCTCTTGCTTACTCTGGGGATTCCCTCAGCCCTCCAGTTATGTATAGCACACTGCTCCTTCCCCACTCACAAACATCATTTTAAGAGGAATGCAAGGCTCATTCCCTAGAAGGAAAAAGAAAGAAAGCCCAGTCTCTGAGTTCTTAAAATGGAATTGGTCTCAAGTACCAACCAAAACAGCTCTAGGTATCCCTGAGCCTGGCCTGGACGTGGCGGTGAAGATGTGGAGGCCTAATGGCTGGGAATCTACAGCCACTGCTACTTGGAGTACGGCACCTTAGACACCTGTATTCTCATCCACGAAATGGGGGTGGTATGAGACATTCGGCTAATGCTGACAGAGAACCAACTGGTAGGATAATTAGGACACCAGTGAGCCAACGCTGAACACAAACTGAACCATATTTACTCAAGAAATAAAATAATGACTATTAGAAGTGATGTCTGAGCTAATTCAGAAGATATCTACAGTGGGGTCCTTATGTCAGATTTAAATAAGATCCACATTAAGCCAACTAGTTCCTGACTCTTTGTCTTCCAATAATCAGTGTAGTGAACTAGAAGGCAGAAAGCAGACTTCTGGTGTCAGCTCTGTCACTGATCTGCAGAGTGAACTTGGAAAACAACAATCTGGCCTGTCCCACTTCCTCCACTGTGAGGGAAGGGTCACACTAAACCACTCACTTCCGAACTGGGAGACCGAGTCTTTCTTTTGTCCTCTACAGCATTCCTCTAGTTCTTCAGAATCTCTGTTCCCCACCAGTTAAAAGCCTTGATCGCCTTACACGTGGGTCACAATCAGGATCCTAAGTGGGGTCCTTGTCTGTTTCTCCTTTCTTCCAATTTAGCCTGTACGCCAGAACCACGCTAATGTTCTTAGAATGCTGTTTTTGCCACATGGTTTAAGAACATCCCATGACTCCTGACTCACGTTTATCCTCTTCACCTTGGCAAACCTTCCCCAGTCTAGCTCCCATCCTACTTTCTCAATAGTACCCATTCTACCACCCAGCCCCCAAGACCATTCCTCCAACTCTGGACATTCTGCCACTAGCCTCAGCTAGAGCCCCTCCCTCAACACATACTCATTCTAGCTTCTACTCCCTTCTGGGGAACCATCAAAATCCTCTCTATTCAGGAAAGTCAAATTTGACATTGCACGTCTCCTAGGCAGCTTGGCTTTCCTACTGCACTAAACAGCCTAGGTTTTGTGTATGGTTTGTAGACTCTTTGAGGTTACAGACGGGGATCATCATGTTGTTCTATATCCTCTCCTAGTCCCCTGCCCTATAGTCTAGTACTGTGTTGCACACAAGGCAGGCACCCGAGCAGCTAGGCCAATTGAATCAAAGGCCCTGGTGTCACCTAGCATTGTTAACATCTGCTTTGGCGCCAGAGCCCTCAGCCCTGGTGATGATGTCCCATCCTGTCAACCCTATCACTTCTCGGCCTACATCAACTTTGTCTACTTTGTGCCAGTGGGAATGCAAAAAATCCTACAAAAAGTTCCTGCACTTTTGAAGAAGCTTACGAAATAGCTCAAAACATAAAACCTGGACATTTGAAAAAAAAATTAATATAAGGTGGACTCCACTGTATCTAATATAGCCTTATAGGAAAATACCTCTAACACTCATTCTGTCTGTTTAAATGCCTGTCTTTCTCCTTGAAGATATGGACTGCAGACGCATGGAAAAATGTTCAATCTCATTAGGAAATCAAAGTAATAAAATTTACAATAAGAACAGTTTCTCCTTAATTAAATCCAAAAATTTCCATCTACTACGATGGCCAAAGCATCAATTTAACAGTGAACAACTGGAAGAAACACAAATGTACCAATAAGGGAAGAGTTAAGTAAATGATGGTTCATCTACTGTGTAATATCATACAGCAATTAAAAATAATGGTCACGGATGTCTGGTTCCCTGATGTAGGCTGATCGCCTTCCTGAGATTCCATTAAAATGACCAAGGGATAAAAGACCTATAGCATTCAATAAAGAAGAGAATGGGAGGATCTATTAGTGGTTAAGAGCTTCCAACATATTTCTGGAAGGCACAAGCAGATAACAGAGTGATTAGTGAAATAGGGTAGAGGAAACTATAGCCTAAAGCAGTGGTGATCTTTCTTAGAACAAACCTGTTCAGATGCAGAAGCATTTCTGTGTTCAATGTTGACTACTATAGAGAAACAAGCACTTTAAAACAAAACACACAAAAAATAAGTGTTTTTGGCTAAGGTGGCTGTACCGTGAGCAAATTTTCTCTCCATTTTCTAAACTTTGTGTAGATGGTCATATTATTTTTAGAATAAAGAGCCTACAGCAAGGTATGGCAACTCCAATTGAAGACTTTAAAAGAGCACTAAAACAGAGGCACACATGTGAAGACTTAATATTTCCTAAGCACAGACTATAAGCAAGGCTCTGAAATATGCACTTTATTTTATCTAACAAGCACGATCGTTCCGCAATTATTAACCCTACTCTAAATATAAGGAAACAGCCTTGAGAAAGGTTAAGACACTTGCCTAGGGTCAGGGTAAAAGGGGAACAGGATGGAGATGCTGTCTGACTTCAAATCCCTTGTTTTTCTTTCCACATCCCTGTCCCACATCACCAGCTGAATAGAGGTCACGAAACAAGATCAATCCATGTTGAAATGGCATTAAACTTCATGGCTGTGATTAGGCAAGAGCACTCCCACGGTCTGACAAAGCTCTGAGGAAGCATGAAAAGAAGGGAGGCACAGGGGACAAATACCTTCCTGTGATTCTCCGGATCAGCAGAGAGTCTGGGATGCGAAATTCAATCACAGAATCGAGCTTCTCTTTCCTCTTCTCCATGAGGTCATCAAGCTGTAAAAGAGTGTGTGGCTCACCTAAACTACCAGAGCTTGATCAGACTCATTTCCCTTTAAGGAATTAAGAGATTAAGGGCCAGAGTTGATTATCATGCAATCGTGATACAAACCCAGCCACTCACCATTTCTGCCTGCCTCACAGTCCGAGGGAAGCCATCTAGAAGAAAACCATTTTTGCATGGAGGGGTGTCCAAATTTTTCTCAATGAGCTCCACTACCATTTCATCACTCACCTGGAAATCAAGAACAAAGAAGCCTTGGGTTTAAACCCATTAGCTAGGTGACATTAGCCCAAATCCAAGGCCACTAGTTTGTGTCTGTATAACCTGATTACTGCAGGAGAGAATGGGGGTTGACCAGAACACAGAAAGGCTCCAACTTTCTCTGTTTCATGATTTTGATTAGGCTCACGGTAAAGACCCAGGCCGATCTAAACATGAGGCAACAGAGAAGTTCACTGAATCAGCCAGATTGGGTTAGAACCAAGGAACTGAGAAGCCAATCCAATACACCTTTGAGCCTCTCTAAAAACCCAATGAGGAGCCCTCCTAGCTTTCAAAATCTGGTTTTCCTCCTGGGCCTTCACAGAAAGAAAAGTTCTCAGTCAGTATTACAGTGAAGGCTGCCCATCTTGGTAGCTAAGACACTTATCTCCTGGGACCAGCTGTGAACTTGGGGACAAAGTATAAGCTCTACAACTAAGTGAAGGCTGGAGATAAGTAATCTCATTGCCACATCCCAACTTTTTCTCAGTATAGGATCTTTTGCCAAGACTCAAAGTCCAAAATATCTACCTCTCTGGCTTGACTCAAGGCCTCACTGACATGAAGAGAAAGCTAGAAGGGGCAGGTGGGCAGGCAGGCAGGGGTACCATTTGATATAGCTACTGAGTCTCAAAGCCTGACAGAAAGTATAACTCGGGGATGGAGGCAAAGCATAGGGCCTTCCCCAACCAACATGCTAAATAAGATATAAAAAGACCAGAGGGCCAGGTACAAAATGACTTCTGAAGGTGATTCCCAGAGGCCAAGTCCCAGAATAACTCAGTTACAATTAAGTTCTAGTGCTAATCAAAGAAGATTTAGTAGAAGATTTAATAGATTGCATTTGTCCAATCAGATTAATTGGACTAGAAACAAAAGAAAATACTATTATAGCTCCCAAATAGGAAGAATGACTTCTGTCAATTACTGAGCAATTCCTCTGTTAAAGACATAGAACAGAGACACAAAAGTAGATTCAAAAACACTCAGTGGCTTGTTGAGTCCTCTCTTGAATAGATCCCTGAGTTCTGGCCTAGGAATGGCAGTTGCATTTTTGGCCCTAAAAATTGAGTATATTACAAAATGCATCAGCACAAAGGAACCTCAAGAATACTCTAAGTAAAAGAAGTGCCATTAATTCAGAATGAACCAAATAACTTGCGACTCTAGAAGTTTATACAATGTGCCCTGTAGCACAGGGCTGTCCAATAGGACTTTCTACAATGATGCAAATGTTCTATATATTGCTGGCTAGCAAACACTTGAAATGTGACATGTGAGACTGAGGATAAGAGCCCTAGCTCTTCTTATCCATGATCCTATATGGCTTTACTAAATTGAATTTAAATTAATTTCAGTAGCTACTATATTAGGCTACTATATTAGGCAATGTAGATCTAGACTCTAAGGAATATCAATGTTTACTGGCTACTATATTAGCCATTGTAGATCGAGACTCTACAATGTGGCTACTATATTAGGCAATGTAGATCTAGACTCTAACGAATATCAACGTTTACTGGCACCATCAAACCTACCAGTTTCCCGGAATCCATAGTTGCCTTCAGCCTTTTTCCTAGCTCTGAGCCAGAAGCCACCATGGCCCTCAGCATGTCCCCAGTAGCTAGATGGCAGACACAGAAGTTTTTGGCCAATTTGGGTGCCTGTGGAAGGGAAGACAAAAACCAAGATAGTTACCACTGCAAGTCAGACTTCCTAGGTATGAACCTGGCCCTGCCGCTTATTGGCTCTATGAATTCTGGCAAATACCTATTTCTTTGCCTGTAACAGAAATAAAAGTACCTTATATTATATACTAACATATAATGATTATAAGGTTATAGTGAGAATAACATGAGATAATATGTGTAAAGCACTTAAAACAGTGCACCTAGCACACAGGAAGCCATCATAAATATTAGCTATTATCACTATTTCCACTAGATGCATAGTGACACATAGGCCGCAGTTTCCCCATTATAAATAAGAAGAATAGCAGTATCAGTACTTCACATGGTTGCTGTGATGTTTAAGGGAGTTCGTGTATCTAAAGCACAATGTTTGGCATGTAATGTGTTGAATATTTGCCAAAGGAATGAACGTGACTGTCAAGTGCTGTGGCCACTGGCCTGAGAGGCAACTGTGGCAAGATGAAGAACACAGGTTTCCCCTGCGCAGACCTATTTCTGTCCCTTTCCTGTCACTAAGTAGCTGCATTATCTTGGCCAAATCGTTTAACCTCGCAGAGGCTTGGTTTCCTTATCTGTTTGAAATGAAGGCAAAAAGGCTCCATCACAGAAAGTAGTTATGAGGATGAGATGAGATATATACAAAGAGCACTTGGCAAACTGTAAGCACTTAATATTAGTTTTAGGAGGCAGTATAGCTTTTAGTTATGGGCTTGAGAGTCAAACTGCCTGGGCTTCAGACTCCAGGTTGACCAATGAATAGATAGACAATGAGATGTGACTTGAGAAAAATTATATCATCTAAGTTTCAAATTTCCTCTAAGTAAAATGGAGATGGCAATGCACCTACACCAGTGTGTTGATGAGATTACACAGAATTCAGCATATGCAGGGCCAGGCACATAGTAAGTGCTCGGTGAATGTTAGCTGTTACTGTAACCCTGCCCCAGTTCCATATTCATTTATACAGAAATAAAACACTGATGCCTCTTCCAAGAACCTTGCTGGGAGCCTGGGAAACATGAATAGGAGACACAGTTTGATGGACCATACATCAGAACAAAGACGAGACGAGGACAGGAAAAGTGCGTGGACAGTTTAACAATGGTTTTGCAGTGGCAATTGCCCCACCCCAAAAGAGAAAAAAACACAACTGCAGAACTCATGAGAAATAGAATCAGTTCAAGGAGCTTAATACTTAGCTTTCTGGTTCACTTGTTTTATAAAAAGGTAGGGTTGGATCCTTATTCAAACCAGTTCACTGGGAGTTTTCAAAGGAGCACGCACAATAAAAGCTTAATTGATGGGGCTCAGTGCAGCAAATTCTGGTTTGTGATTCATGGAATGACTGACTTCAAGCAAAGAAATGACTTCATTTTTAACGCCTTCTCATCTGGGTTCCATTTTGTTATGAAGGCATTAAAAATTGCACTTTGGAAAAACCAGTGAAGGTCAGGATCTTCTGGGCAATGGAAAACCTCTGGTCCTCCAGGCTGGCCTGGTAGTCACATATCCAGAGATCTGTGCTTTTCTGCTAATATTTCCCCTTGGGTGTTGAAATTAACTTGGGTGAAAAATTTGACGGTGAGACCAAATCATGAGAGAAGAGATGTTAGTACAGAACTTGATTGTTCTATTTTAATCTCCCCCAAAACTACAGGATTCTACCGTGCTGGTCCAGATGATGGGATTCTATAAGCTGCCTGGAAGTCAGTGTGGTGGGCTGCAAAGAGCATGGACCTTGGAGTCAGATAGATTTACACATGAACCCTGGCTAAAGCACTCAACAGCTATGTGATCTTGGGCTACTTCTCGGAATCTTAATGAGAGACCTCTTTCCACTGTCTTTCTTTTTTTGCATTACTCTTTACTTGCAAACCGTAGAAGCCTGATGAAATAACTTTATTATATTCCCCTCACACTTCAACCTTACGCTTTAGAGCAATGCTTCTACTCCAAACCATGGGGTGGGGGTGGGTGTTGCTATTCAAATACAGAATGATTCCATAGGGTAGAGTCTGAGCCCCAGCATTTTTAACAAGCTTCCAGGCCTGGCTCTGCTGCTGGCCCCCTGGACTCTAATGCTGCTGAAGCTGAGCTACTTGTGTCTCATTACTGTGGGAAAGGGGAGTGGACCTTTTTTGGGGGGAGATGGGTAAAAACTGCTAAAACCACTAGGAAGGAAGAATAGTGGGTTTACTGTTCTCAAACTTCAGCACGTTATCAGCACCAGCACCATGGCCTCAGCTCCACCTCAACAATCATCTGGGGCACTTGCTGAAAGTACAAAGCCAGACCCATCCTTAAAGTTTATGACTGAGTAGTACTCAGGTAGGGCCCTGGAATTCTGATGCATACAGTCTGCGAAGCCCTGGGGCAGTGGGGGCAAGACTGGGCTTTATAGTGGTACAGATCTGGGTTGGAAATTGGATCTACAGTTTATTTGCTGTATCACCTTGAACAAGTTATGCAGCCTTTTTAAGTCCTCACTTTCTTCATCCATAGAGTACAATCAACCATGTCCACTTTCAGAGCTACTGTGGGGATTTAATAAGATTATATAATCAAACGTATCTAGCATAGTGTCTGACATTTAGGAAAATAAAGGGAAACTATGAATTGTTCAGACTTAATCTTGAACTCACTTGTTTTCTCACCTTGAAAACATCTTTCTGCCTCCAGTCTTTCCGGTTTCCACCTTTAATGTTCCTAAATGTGCAGCTGGAATCCCCTGAAATATTGCTGGACATGTTCCCCCCACCCCCCAAAATGCACATTCTGGAGCCTTCGCTGTCTGCCCAGTGCAATGAGGAAGTCCAGATATCTCAGCCTAGCACTCAGTGTCCCCACAATCAACTTTCTAAACTTCCCAAGCTTTTCAAATTTACCTCCACAAGTCCCCTTCTGCACGCTGTGCACCACTGCAAACAGATGCTGTGTGTGCATCCTCATCCTTTAAGTCTCTCCGTGGACCTCAGCTCAAAGCTCCTTTCTATGCAGGAATGCCCTCTCCTTTCCCCCTACTTGCCTAAATTCTACCCTTCCCTGTAGCCAAATTCTGAGCACATCTTCCTACCAAAAAAAACCTCCCTAATTATCCTTTCTTCCTCCAAGAAGTCACATCAACACCAGCTAACTTTCAGTGTTTGCGACATGCCAAGCAATTTTTCCATGCATTGTTTTATGGCATTTAGTATCCATAATACATAACAAATCCATGAGGTAGGAACTATTTTTATCTGCACTTTACAAATGAAATTCGGAGACTAAGTTGCCCAAGATCACATAGCTGGTAACTGGCCTCAAGACTGTTGAGCTTGAGGAGCATTCGAGGTCTTGCTCCCTGGCATATGTAGACAAACTCATAAAAATTCAAAACAAAAAACCAAAAAACCAACCAAACAAATAACTCCGACCTGTCAAGCCCTAGCTCTTATCCATGACACTATATGGCCTTATCAAACAATAAAACAACCCACGAAGCCTTAGTGGCTGGGGAAAGGCAGAGGTGTGTGCGTTTATGTTTGTGTGTTGACTGGAAGAGAACATAAGGAAGACTTCACAGTGCTGGCAATGCTCTGTTTCTTGATATGAGTGTAAGCTGCACAAATGTGTTCACATTGTGAAAACTTATCAAGCTGCTTGCTTGTGATATTTACACCTTTATGTACCATACTTCGATAAAAAAGTTTTTAAAAAGCATAGGAACCTATGAGAAATGGTTAAGACGGTAAAAAAGAAAAAGCATAGAGACCTGTGTTTGAAATTTCAGCTCTGCCTCTTAACTTACCAGGTAATCTTAGGCCAGATATTCTTTGAGACTATTTCCTTATCTATCAATTTGGGACATTAGTACCAAAATCACTGGGTGGGTATGAAGAAGAATAGAAGACTGTTTTTTTTTCACTGCTATATCTTTTTTTAATTTTTCAATTAGAGTTGACATTCAATATTTTAGTTTCAGTTGTACAGCATAGCGGTTAGACATTTATATAATTTATGAAATGATCCCCCTATAGTACCTACCTGGCACTATAAATAGTTACTACAATATTATTGACTATATTGCCTATGCTGCATCCCCGTGACTGTATTTTAACTACCAATTTGTATTTCTTAATCCCTTCACTTTTTTCACCCATCCCCCAACTCCCTTCACACCTGGAAATCGCCAGTTTGTTCCCTGTATCTATGAGTCTGTTTCCATTTTGTTTGTTCATTTACTTTGTTCTTCAGATTCCAGATATAAGTGAAATCATATAGTATTTGTCTTTCTCTGTCTGACTTATTTCACTTAGCATAATACCCTCTAGGTCCATCCGTGTTGTTGCAAATGGTAAGAATGCATTTTTTTTTTATGGCTGAGTAACAAATTATAGTTCTTGATCTATCCTAACATTTGTCAGAGTCACTCATCTGCCACTTCTCATGTGGTACGTGCATTGGTATGTATTGTTTGCAGGCATGTTCATTTCTGCCTCTACGCCTAAATTAATAGCAGCAATGTAAGATGGTGTCTCTGCTGATCAAGAAATCAGTCATGAGTTCAAATCCTGTCTTTGCTACTTTATGTACATCCCAGGGCAAGATACAGCCCCTGGGCCTCAGTTTACCCATAAGAAGGCATAGATAACAACAGGACCTACTTCCTAGGGTTGTAGGCTTAAATAAGAGGACACATATAAGGTCTTTGGCTGGGGGGTGGGGTCTGTTACATAACGAAGCAAAGGGTGACTATTTTGAAATATTACATCCCTTTGAAGGCAAGGGCTGTTCTCTGCATCTCTAGCACCAAATTTATCCAACTAAACATTCATGAGGTAGAAGAAAAATCTAACCTAGGGCAGCAGATAACAACAGAAAGAGCAGTAGCCTTGGAGTCATTCAGGTGCAAGATCTGCCAATCACTTGTTGTGTAACCTAGAGCAGAGTCCCCAACCCCCCGGCTACAGACTGGTACTGGTCTGTGGACTGTCAGGAACTGGGCTGCACAGCAGCACGTGAGGAGAGGGTGAGCAAGCGAAGCTTCATCTGTATTTGCAGTCACTCCCTAGCACCAGCACCATGGCCTCAGCTCCACCTCAAATCATCGGGCATTAGACTGGGGACTGCTGACTTAGAGAACAAACCCTCTGAACTTCTGTTTCTCTAACTATAAAAGGGGGAATAAGAGTGTAGGTCTCACAAAGTTGTTTTAAATATCTTTGCACTGACATAACTGACAGAGCCTGATGGTAGCTAATTGCCTAAGTGTGCCTGGTCTTGAAGAACTGGTATAAATTGGACACATGAAAAAAACAGTGAAGAAGGACTTGACAAATAAAACACAAAACACACCTCAGTTTTAGCCATACTGTAGGAATAACCAACCACAGAGAGGGAAGCAAGGTTATTTAAATGAAATAACAGATCCAAGTATTCTAAATGTTTTAAATATCATTATGTTGATGCAAAAGCGGGTAGTTGAAAAACGTTTAACTACTTTAGTTTAAAACGATAAATTTTAATAGGAAACAGACTGAGTTATGCCAATATAAAATACATAAAATACTGAGTTATGCAGGTATAAAAGGATATACTAATGGGAAGAAAACAAACATTACTGAGCAGGCACTAGGCACAAACCCAGGTTAGGGATTTTACATCAAAGATTACAAACGTTTACCAACAGTGGCCAGGGAGGCAACACAAATGGATGGAGTGGATCAAATGTAAGCAACAAGCACTGAAGAGGGTTATGTAGGAGACAGCCGAGCACATGAATTATCCAAAGTGGCATCGTTGCCCAACTGCATGCCAGGCCGGAATGGAGGCCCAGAGCCATCAGATCTGATTTCTCAAGAGAAACGAGCTCTGGATTTTTAAGTGAAATTTCACAACTGAAAACTCTGTGTGGTCGACTTATTATTTTGAAAGCTGACAAATAAAAGGAACAAATCAAGCATTTATCCTGCCTTTTCTATACAAACCATTTACCAATTAGATGAGAAGTTTCTCTTCACAGAAATATTTCAGCTAATAAACAAAAAAAGAATGATATAATTAGAATACCACCATTTTGCCATGCTCAATGAATTTCTGGACCCAGGCACTGAACACCAGAGACAAGCAGACATGATATACCTAATGGACAGCACAGCACCACTTGCGACATAGTTGAGCCAAAAAATTGAACTTGAATCTGGTTAAATGTATTATCAAACTACTGATTTACAGGAAATAGAGAGGAAAGAGGAATATGTTAAATATGCCATGGTAATATAATAAAAAATTCCCCCCAAAAGGAATACCCCTAGGACAACCAACCAATCCAGTTTCTTACATACGCGCGTGCGCGCGCACGCGCGCGCACTCACACACACACACAACTGCAGGTGGGACGTGGAAAGAAAGGAACCTGCAAATTAAGAGACTTACAATGATCACATTTGTGAGACAAATGGGAATGTGAACATTGACTGCCATTAAAAATTGTTAATTTTTTAGGGGATATTGTGCTTGTTTACAAAATAAATATCTTTTAGAGATACACACTGAAATATTTACGAATGAAATGTTAGGATATCTAGGAGCTGATTTGTGAAGGGAGAGTAGATGGGGGGAATGGCTACCAACTGATGGTAGCTGAGGCTGAGTAATGGGGGCTCATTACACCATCCCAGTCTTCTTTTGTGTATTCAAACTTTTCATAATAAGGTTAGGGTGTGTCTGCAGGCTAAATGCCGCAGTAGGCTGCCATTTTCCAACCTCTGATTATGAACACTTTTTTTTAACTCCATAAAACTACAACCACCAGTATTCCTATTGTTCCAATTATGGAAAGAAAGGTGTATCAAGGTTCTGTAAATCTTACCTTTTCTTCAAGTCCCAGCTTGAATCACATCTCCTCTACTTCTATAAAGCCTTCTCTGACCAACTCCCGCCATATTTGCACCCTTATAAATCAGCTCATAAACATAATTTTCTTCGAAACCTCCTGAATTTATCACCTTTTACACTGAAAAACATCTAAGTCAAGGAAAGATGTGTTACTAAGATAAGGGAATCAATAATTATTGAACACCTACTATGTGCCAGGTTGTCATCTAGGTATCTATGGGTGTTTTACACACATATGTAACATAACCTTCCAAAATCCTTGTGAGCTGTTGGTCTACCTGGGCAAAGCCCTTATCAGTCTTATTCACTGCTCTATCTCCAATGTTTGGTGCTCATGAAATGTTTAACGATTAGGTATGTATTATCTTCACTTTTCAAGTGAGAACACTGAGGCTTGGGAAGAATAAAGTTGTCTAGACTATAAAGCCATTGTCTCAGCACTGGGATGGGTTGTCCAATTCACAACTACTGAAATTATTAACTTCGATATGAACCTAGAAAAAAATAATTGATGCATTTGAGCTACCCTGTTTATAACCATAGCAAAAGTCTGCAGAGTCTGGGATTAAACATTCTTAAGGTTGCAGGTTATCTAATAACTGAGGGTGGTAGCAACAGGAAAGAGACATCGGTGTTGCTGAGGGCCAGGGGATTAGGTAACAGTGAGCTTTAAGGAGGAACCAAGTCCAGCTATAGAAAGAAAAGGGTACATGGTTCTTCTAGACTTAGTACCCAGAGCCGAAAAGCAACATCACAGAAATGAATTGAATCTCCCAGGCAACCCTTCTCACCACCCACAGGAATCTGTGTCCATCTATTCCCAGTAACCCCATCAGGAGGCAAGTAATGTGCTAGGTGCCACAGCGGTCTCAAGAGTAAGACAAGATGGTCATTTTTTCAAGACTCTGCAAGTGTAGGAAGAGAAGAGTAGGCACACGGCAGTCCCCAGAACCCCAGTCACTTAGAAGCTCAGACTTTCAGAAATTCCCTTTTTAGAACCTAACATCAAGCAAAAGCCTGGGGTATGGGGGGCAATGCCAGACCCCAGGCAGGAAGGAGATACTGATAATCCAACTTATGGGCTTCCAAATCTTAAATGAGATCATAAATCCCAACCTTGATCTATGGGCCCATGACATCCCAGAAACCAAGTGAGACCTGGCAGTCTGCTAGGGCAGAAGATAACTTCAGACACTAATTACCTGGAGCCCCAAAGCTTCTGAGGTTCCAGGCTTCATCAAGTCAACTCTGATAACTTGGGAAAGCCACCTGACCTCTCTGGGCCTGTCTTCTTACCTGTACTGAGGTACCCTCTCCCATCCCCACTCCCCTGCTTAACTGGCACGCAGGTCATTCCTCACTTCTCTCAGCAGCAGTACTCCTAAGCACCAGCACACGCCAGCTCCCACTCTGCCCCACGTGCCAGAGATGTTTCTCCACCTTCATTCATTAATCATAATAAGAAATGTTCCCCTACCGAGTACCTAGAAAGTAACCCTGGGAAATTCACTCCCAAATCATACGGAGTCTGGGGTCCCTGCCTCCACTCAGGCTGCACTCCAGATGCCTCAGTCCAGGACTCACCCTACCCTTCAAATCCTCTCAGCTTCTAGCCCCTTAAGGGATCTAATCAGTCCTTAGACCTTCTAACACGACACCTCATGCCTAGATGCCTCAAGAACTCTAATCCTAACTCAGACTTCCCCACCTTCAATCTAGACCGTCCCCACAAACGCCTTGTCAGAACCCCAGACACGCCAGCCAGGCTCGTCCCTCCTTCAGGCCTTGATCCACGGCTCCCCTCCGGGGCGATCCAGACCTCCGGCCGCCCTGACCTTGAAGTTCCATGGGTTCTGCCGTCAAGACCGGCCCTGCAGCTCACCTGGGTACCCTTGCCAGCCCCGGGAGGCCCCAACAGCACGGCCCGGATGCCTTTAGGACACTCTGTGGCCGGTTCGGCCGCGGGAACGTTGGGAGCCATGGCCGCCGAACACTCTTACTGCTCAACCCGCCTGTTCACCTCTCAGGTCCAGCGCTTCCAAGCCAGCGCGCCACGCACGGCACGCACGCCCCGCTCGCCGTTTACACTGGTCTGTCGCCACGTCTGTTAGCCCCGTCTTCCCGCCCCTGAGCGCGACGGACACTTTAACGTACCAATCATGCGGAGATCCTAGGGACGGCTACTTTTCATTGGGCAGAATCGATGCTAGAGTAAGTAGGGGGCGGACAATCATAGACAGAAGGAGGCGTGCGGCTAGAGGCGGGTGTGTGGAGTGGGCGGGAAAAGGTGAAGCAAGGCTAGAGGCCCTCTGGGAGTTCTAGTTAAGCTTTCGGCAGTTAATGACAACGGCAATTCCGGTGATTTCTATGAAATTGCCTGTGGGAATGTAAATAGGTGAAATCAGTTTTAGAAGACAAATTGGCGATATGTATCAAATATCCTTTGGTCCAGCAATTCCACTTCCAGGAATTTAAAGGACATAATCGAGGATATGTGTAAAGATTTGTGTAACAAAAATATTAATTGTAGTACTTCTAACGGCCAAAAAGCCCCAAACAAACCAGAAAACAAAGGTAATATCTCAAAAGTTCAACAATAAGAGATTGGTTAAATAAATTGCAACAAATTTGCATACTGGAATCTCCACATTGTATAAGATATTTAATCACCTGGGAAAATATTCAACAAACAGGATACACAATTGCGGTTACAACAAAATGTAATGATCTCTATATAGTGTGAATACAGGAGCTTCTCCCCTTCTTTGTACATTTTGGTATTTTCAAAAAGTCATGTAATGGAGCAAGGAGGAATTTCAGGGTAAATGGACTGCTCCAGCTCCCTAATACACTGCTACTGAACCCGAGGTCACAGATTAGTCTGGAGGCATTTCAAGTGCATTCTGTGCCTAATCAGCAGTTTTCTACTGAAGACCAGTGCTCAGCTTACCACGGAAGACTGGTCTGCAGCCTCCACTGCTCAGGCCACTGAATGGGTAGGAAAAACCACTAAGTGGTTTTAAGCTGTTATGCCACAGACTCTTAAACAAAATGGAAATAAGGTTGATAGAAAATAAAGTTTCTAAAAGTTAGAAGTTCTGTAATGAATTCTATAATAAACATATTTTTATAAGAAGAAAACAAACTTATAAGTCAGAAAAAAAAAAAAGATGATCTTTTGGACAGGGAAATAACTTCTACAGCTTTCTGGTGTGTGAAAATTTCATCTACACCCTCTATGAAGCAACTCCTGAAGCCCTGGCAAGACCAGCTCCAAGGGCTTCTTTGGACCTCTAGTCCAAAGGGTGTGATTATGAAACAACTATGTTTCCCCACATGCTCATAGCAACTCATTTTCCACTTCCTGGTAATAAATTTCCTATCCCCTCAGCTCGATCACTTCTCTTTTACCTCGCAAAAGATGTTAACATTCATTCCTCGTTTCTGCACTGGACTTCTATAAGGTACCTGACCTTGAAGGAGACAGGAACTGTTATGCCCATTTTTCAGGAAGATATGTAGCAGCCAGCCCAAGACCACACAGTAGCAGAGTCACAAGACTGGGAATGACAAGGTGGTGCCTCAGAGAGCACAGAGTTCATGGAGGTGGGGATGAGGGTGGGGAAGCCACCATATTTTCTCTGGAGGAAGCTTCTGTGTGGCCAAAATTCACTTTGATTCAAGAAGACCAGAATTTATCAAGGTTTGATGTGCTCAGAGCACCTGACAAGGGGCGTAGGAGCAGCCTTCCTTTTCTACTGGCAATCCCTACAGTGATTCTGACCAAGCATGGATACCACAGGAGGGAAAGCAAGTAAGACTACACATAAATATGCAAAATGTAAGGTTTATTCAATTTTTAAAAATGTCCTAGGCTTTGGATCATATTAAGGATCATTAAGGGGGTATTGAGAGCCCAGGGAAAGGAGGGAATACCTCATTTATTTATTCACTCAGCTATTTTTAATAATAACTGCTACCGTTTAGCTATAATTGGGTACTGTGTGCCAGCACTGTGCTAAGTACTTTACATGCATTGTCTCATTTAATTCTTACAACAAACGATATTTGAGTTGACTACTTTATTATCTGCATTTTTTTTTAATAGAAGAAAGTAAGGCACAGAGAGGTTAGCCTGTGGCTGGGCAGATTTGAGCTCAGGTCTGTCTGTCTGTCTGGTGCTTAGCACTGTGAGGTGACAAGATAGGCAATTTCTGCAGACATGGGACTTGCAGCTGGATTCCAGCTAGAGGGATCATGAAGGTTTCTGTGAAATACGATCTTGAAGGATACAGAGGATTTTGCTCTGGGGTGTGGGACATTTCAGGCTGAGAGAACATTGGGAGCAAGCCGTAAGAGGTGAGAGAGTAGGGTGTGCTGTAGGTTCTATTCAGTGGGCTTTGGGGAATTGGGAAGTTTTTTAGGGAGGACAGTCATGACCAGATTCACATTTTATAAAGATCACATTTTATAAAGACTGGAGAAATAAGAAAGAGACGAATGCAAGATTAGCTAAGAGGTATTTCTGTTACTGTTTTGTGGTAGGCAGAATAATGCCCTCCCCCCGCCGCCCGCCAAGAAGAAGTCCATATCCTAATTCCTGGAACTTGAGACCATATTACCTTACATGGCAAAAGGGACTTTGCAGATGTGATTAAGTTAAGGATTTTGAGATGGCGAGATTATCCTGGATTATCTGGATGGGCCCAATATAATCACAAAGGTCTTCATAAGGATATGAGGGAGGCAGGAGAGCCAGAGAAGGAAATGTGATGACACAGGCAGAGGTCAGAGTGGTGAGATTGCTTGGCTGGGGACCACAAGTCAGAGAATGATGACAGTCTCTAAAGCTGGAAAGGCAAGGAAACATTTTCGCTTAAAGCCTCTAGAAGAAACACACCTTCTGGTGACGCCTTGGTTTTAGCCCTATAAGACCCAATTTGGACATCTGACCTCCAATATTGTAAGATAATAAATTTGTGTTGTTTTAAGCACCAAATTTGTAGTAACTTGTTTCCGCAGCAATAGGAAACTAATACATGTTCTTTGGGTGCAAGTGACATAAATCTGGCTACATAGCAAGAAAGGAATTCATTGGGAGGGCACAGTTGTACAATTGTTGACCTCAAGCATGGTAGTAGCCAGGGTTACTTTCATAATCTAGATGTCAGGAACAAGTGGACAGTGCTGAGGGAAATATTTGTTCCTTCTTCCAGCTTTTCCCATGTGGAAGGACCTCTTTTAGAGTAATATCCCTGCCTTTTGTCTCACACCTTCACCCATCTACCCTCCCTAGAGGAGGAGGAAGACTGATTTATCAGATTTATTCTCTTTCTCTTTCAGATCTGCCTGCTCACAAGAACCATGTTTTTCCTCTCTCTTCTAACATGCTCTAAATTTCCCAGGGATTAAGCCTCACAGAGAACACTATGATTTTCCAGCTCTGCCTGAAATTGGGTGGAGAAGACTAATTTTGGGGTTCAGTTTTCATAAGCTCACTTTCCTGTTAGACCTAAAGGTACATCTCCAACAGCTCTGTCAGTAATAAAGGTGATATTTTGATCTCCTTTTGTCTTACGTCTGTAGCTATCTCTCATCTTGTTTTAAACTTGGGTGAGGCTACCCCAAAACCCAATAAATAATTTCTCATGGATGCTCTGATTGGAATGACTCATCTCAACTGTTTTCTAGTTATCTGTGTCATTCTACTCAAGAGTCAGAGTCCTGGCTTGACTTGGATCCCATGTTTACCCCTTGGCAAAGCTAGAGTTCCCACTGCAAGAAATAGGAGAAGTGGTTCCCCAAAAGCATCCGATAACAGTTTCTTAAATAAGAAGGAAGGGCTAATGGGCAGGAAGAAATGACAGTTGTCCACTGCAGGGAGCTATTGTAAAAGTTCTGGCAGAAAGGTAATGAGGGCCCGACTATGGAGGTAGAATTAATGAAACTTGACACTAGTCCAGATGGGGACAAGAAGGTCCAAATCTTGGGGCCAGGTGACTGAGGGGTTGGTGGTGCCATTAATATTCATCTCATTCATTCTTTAATTCATTCATTCAACATACATTTAGTGAGCTTATATTATGTGCCCAGTATTGTGCTTTGTGCTCAGGATCCAGTGGTGAACAAGGTCAGAGTCTCCACCCTCATAGAACTTCAGTCAAATGGGGAAAAAAAGACAAGATGGTGATTACAGTACAGCGATGGAGCCTATGCTGCAATGAGAACATAATGAAGGGGTACCCAGCCCAGATTTGAGGGGAAGTGACATCTAAGAGAGATGAGGAGGATTCGCCTAGACAAGAGGGAGGGGAAGGGTATTCTAGACAAAGGTAACAGTGTATGTAAAGGCTGGGAGGCAAGAGAGACTGTGGCAAGTTGAGAGGAACCATGGCACTCAGCAGAGGAACGGCTCTCATGTGTTGTGGAAATCATATACTGCTAAAGGCTTGGGGGAAAACATATACAACTCACCCTACGGAAGCTGAAAAGATGGAATCTTGCCTGTCTTCCTGGTAACTGGGGAGTGAGTGCATGACCAGGCCTGCCCAGTGGGATGTTCCTGGTTGAGACTTTAACCTCTAAGGTAGAGAGGTGAAATGGGAGGGGCCGTTCTTTGAGGGAGAGAAGAGAGCCCACCAGCAATGGGGGGGTCAGTGGCCCGTTGTGGTTCGTTGTCCAACCAGGCTTCTTCTGAGCCATGTCCTCATCTGTGTTCTTAGCCTCCTTGCTTTTGGTTCCTATCCACATTTGGAATTTGTGAGCACCCCATATTACAGGTTTCCCTTGCTATCTGAAAGTAGAGCATACCTGCAGAAGCTTTTGTGAACCAAAAAGGCATAAAGGGAAGAAACGATTACTATTAATTTATATGCAAAAAGTTTTGAGTTTTGAGATCCTCAAAAATGGATCTCACAGATACTTACAGACACAGTTCAAAGCTCTGGCAGCTTGATGCTGAGATATTGACTGTAGTGCCAGGGGAAGGGGCTTGGCTGGGCCACTCTCGTGGCCCAGGGTACATGCTGCCTCTCTAACAGCTTGCTGCAAAACAAACGCTGAGTACCATTGTCACTTTTCGTCTATTTTTCATAAAAGTGAGAATCCTCTTCGGCTTTCTTTCAGTTGGCAAAAACAGGTACTTTCATAAAAGTAAAGTGGCGGAAGGTAAACTTTCAAGAAGTGAAGGATACCTGTATTCAATAAATCCCTTCTCTGTTTAGGTTGAGCACCAAGAACCCTGATTGGTACAGAGTTGGGAGAGGGTTAGCTCGGCTGCAGTGACAATTAAGAGAGGGTAACAGAAGAAAAGAAAAGGGTGGGGAGGCAGGAATTTTCCTGGGGGCTTTTCGGGAAGGTTTTCTCCTCCAATAAAAAGAGAAATGCCCAGGAGAAAAAGCTCCCTTCCTGCCTGCCTTTGGATGTTGAGGGAAGATGCAATGCTTACTCTAACAGCCATCTTGAAACCATGAGGGGAGAGCCAAGAGACTCAGAGAGAAGCTAACTCAGAATCTGACATTGCTGAGCTGCTGAAGTAAACAACCACGGTACCACCTTCCTCTAGACTTTTTGTGATGGGAGATGGACCC